>NC_069501.1:222117640-222347640 GCF_027579735.1 Bombina bombina
AAAATTACCTGCCTTAAAGTGACAGGGCGGGCCGTGGACTGGATACACTACAAGAGAAATAAATTTATCAGGTAAGCATAAATTATGTTTTAATCAGCATGACATTGTGCATATGGCTTTACCTATATGGATGCCAACGGTACCAAAATATGCATGTGCTCATTAGTGATGTCACGAACAGTTCGCCGGAGAACAGTTCCCGGCGATCTTAGCTTGTTCGCGTTTGCCGCGGCGGGCGAACATATGCGATGTTCGATCCGCCCCCTATTCGTCATCATTGAGGAAACTTTGACCCTGTATGTCACAGTCTGCAGACACATTTGAGACAATCAGCAGCAGACACTCCCTCACAGACCCTCCCAGCTCCTGGGCAGCAGCCATTTTAGATTCATTACGATCCTGCTTTGTTAGTGAGAGGAGGTTTAGTGCTGCAGCTGCTGATATTATAGGGAAATAGATAGCTAGTCTAGTGTATTTAGTGTCCACTACAGTCCTGAAGGACTCATCTAATCTCTGCTGTAAGGACAGCACCCCAAAAAGCCCTTTTTAGGGCTAGAACTTCAGTCGTTTTTTTTTTAATTATTTGTAATTTTATTTGCATTTGCCTGGCTTTCAGCCTGTGTGTGAGGCTCACAGCATATACTGTGATTAGTGCCCCCACTGATATCTGCTTAAAGGGACATGAAACCCACATTTTTTCTTTCATACCTTAGAAAGAGAATGCATTTTTAAACATCTTTCTAATTTACTTCTATTATCTAATTTGTTTTATTCTCTTGATATTCTTTGCTGAAAAGCATATCTAGATATGCTCAGTAGCTGCTGATTGGTTGCTGCACATAGAAGCCTCATGTGATTGGCTCACCCATGTGCATTGCTTTTTCTTCAAATAAGGATATCTAAAAAATGAAGCAAACTAAATAATAGAAGTAAATTGTAATGTTTTTTAAATTTGTATTCTCTATCTTAATCATGAAAGAAAGATTTTGGGTTTAGTGGCCCTTTAACATTAGTGTAAATTTAAAAAAAAAAACTTTTACATCATTTTGCTAGTGTAATCTAATTTCATTTTCCATCAGGCCAGTGTGTGAGGCTCACAGCATATACTGTGATTAATTCTTCTTTGCCACCACTGATATCTGGTGTTTCATTAGTGTAAATTAAAAAAAAAAACTTTTACATTATTTTGCTAGTGTAATCTAATTTCATTTTCTATCAGGCCTGTGTGTGAGGCTCACAGCATATACTGTGATTAATTGCTCTGTGCCACCACTGATATCTGCTTAACAATCATTAGTGTAAATTAAAAAAAAAAACTTTTACATAATTTTGCTAGTGTAATCTAATTTCATTTTCCATCAGGCCTGTGTGTGAGGCTCACAGCATATACTGTGATTAATTCTTCTGTGCCACCACTGATATCTGGTGTTTCATTAGTGTAAATTAAAAAAAAAAACTTTTACATTATTTTGCTAGTGTAATATAATTTCATTTTCTATCAGGCCTGTGTGTGAGGCTCACAGCATATACTGTGATTAATTGCTCTGTGCCACCACTGATATCTGCTTAACAATCATTAGTGTAAATTAAAAAAAAAAAAACTTTTACATAATTTTGCTAGTGTAATCTAATTTCATTTTCCATCAGGCCTGAGTGTGAGGCTCACAGCATATACTGTGATTAATTCTTCTGTGCCACCACTGATATCTGGTGTTTCATTAGTGTAAATTTTAAAAAAAAAACTTTTACATTATTTTGCTAGTGTAATCTAATTTCATTTTCTATCAGGCCTGTGTGTGAGGCTCACAGCATATACTGTGATTAATTATTCTGTGCCAGCACTGATATCTGGTGTAACATTAGTGTAAATTAAAAAAAAAAAAAAAATTTTACATCATTTTGCTAATGTAATCTAATTTCATTTTCTATCAGACCTGTGTGTCAGGCCCACATCATATACTGTGATTAATTCTTCTGTGCCACCACTGATATCTGGTGTTTCATTAGTGTAAATTAAAAAAAAAAAAACTTTTACATCATTTTGATAGTGTAATCTAATTTCATTTTCCATCAGGCCTGTGTGTGAGGCTCACAGCATATACTGTGATTAATTCTTCTGTGCCACCACTGATATCTGGTGTAACATTAGTGTAAAATTAAAATTTGCAGTTGCCTGACTCCCAGCGTGTGTGCCAGGTCCACTTGCCAACTAGTGCCACCAATCATATTTGTTATAACAGTAGTCTAAATATTTAAAAACATAATTTATGCTTACCTGATAAATTTATTTCTCTTGTAGTGTATCCAGTCCACGGATCATCCATTACTTATGGGATATTAACTCCTCCCCAACAGGAAGTGCAAGAGGATTCACCCAGCAGAGCTGCTATATAGCTCCTCCCCTAACTGCCATTACCAGTCATTCGACCGAAAACATGCAGAGAAAGGAAAACCATAGGGTACAGTGGTGACTGTAGTTTAATGGAAAAATTACCTGCCTTAAAGTGACAGGGCGGGCCGTGGACTGGATACACTACAAGAGAAATAAATTTATCAGGTAAGCATAAATTATGTTTTCTCTTGTTAAGTGTATCCAGTCCACGGATCATCCATTACTTATGGGATACCAATACCAAAGCTAAAGTACACGGATGACGGGAGGGACAGGCAGGCTCTTTATACGGAAGGAACCACTGCCTGAAGAACCTTTCTCCCAAAAACAGCCTCCGAAGAAGCAAAAGTGTCAAATTTGTAAAATTTGGAAAAAGTATGAAGAGAAGACCAAGTTGCAGCCTTGCAAATCTTTTCAACAGAAGCCTCATTCTTAAAGGCCCAAGTGGAAGCCACAGCTCTAGTAGAATGTGCTGTAATTCTTTCAGGAGGCTGCTGTCCAGCAGTCTCATAGGCTAACCGTATTATGCTACGAAGCCAAAAGGAGAGAGAGGTAGCCGAAGCTTTTTGACCTCTCCTCTGACCAGAATAAACGACAAACAGGGAAGACGTTTGTCGAAAATCCTTAGTTGCCTGTAGATAAAATTTCAGGGCACGGACTACATCTAGATTGTGTAGCAGACGTTCCTTTTTCGAAGAAGGATTAGGACACAAAGATGGAACCACAATCTCTTGATTGATATTCCTGTTAGTGACCACCTTAGGTAGGAACCCAGGTTTAGTACGCAGAACTACCTTGTCTGAATGAAAAATCAGATAAGGAGAATCACAATGTAAGGCAGATAACTCAGAGACTCTTCGAGCCGAGGAAATCGCCATTAAAAACAGAACTTTCCAAGATAACAACTTGATATCAATGGAATGAAGGGGTTCAAACGGAACCCCCTGTAAAACATTAAGAACTAAGTTCAAACTCCATGGTGGAGCAACAGTTTTAAACACAGGCTTGATCCTAGCTAAAGCCTGACAAAAAGCTTGAACGTCCGGAACTTCTGACAGACGTTTGTGTAAAAGAATGGACAGAGCTGAAATCTGTCCCTTTAAGGAACTAGCGGATAAACCCTTTTCTAAACCTTCTTGTAGAAAAGACAATATCCTCGGAATCCTAACCTTACTCCATGAGTAACTCTTGGATTCGCACCAATATAAGTATTTGCGCCATATCTTATGGTAAATCTTTCTGGTAACAGGCTTCCTAGCCTGTATTAAGGTATCAATAACTGACTCAGAAAAACCACGTTTTGATAAAATCAAGCGTTCAATTTCCAAGCAGTCAGCTTCAGAGAAATTAGATTTTGATGTTTGAAGGGACCCTGGATCAGAAGGTCCTGTTTCAGAGGTAGCGACCAAGGTGGACAGGATGACATGTCCACTAGATCTGCATACCAAGTCCTGCGTGGCCATGCAGGCGTTATTAGAATCACTGATGCTCTCTCCTGTTTGATTCTGGCAATCAATCGAGGAAGCATCGGGAAGGGTGGAAACACATAAGCCATCCCGAAGGTCCAAGGTGCTGTCAAAGCATCTATCAGAACCGCTCCCGGATCCCTGGATCTGGACCCGTAACGAGGAAGCTTGGCGTTCTGTCGAGACGCCATGAGATCTATCTCTGGTTTGCCCCAACGTCGAAGTATTTGGGCAAAGACTTCCGGATGAAGTTCCCACTCCCCCGGATGAAAAGTCTGACGACTTAAGAAATCCGCCTCCCAGTTCTCCACTCCCGGGATGTGGATTGCTGACAGGTGGCAAGAGTGAGACTCTGCCCAGCGAATTATCTTTGATACTTCCATCATTGCTAGGGAGCTTCTTGTCCCTCCCTGATGGTTGATGTAAGCTACAGTCGTGATGTTGTCCGACTGAAACCTGATGAACCCCCGAGTTGTTAACTGGGGCCAAGCCAGAAGGGCATTGAGAACTGCTCTCAATTCCAGAATGTTTATTGGTAGGAGACTCTCCTCCTGATTCCATTGTCCCTGAGCCTTCAGAGAATTCCAGACAGTGCCCCAACCTAGTAGGCTGGCGTCTGTTGTTACAATTGTCCAGTCCGGCCTGCTGAATGGCATCCCCCTGGACAGATGTGGCCGAGAAAGCCACCATAGAAGAGAATTTCTGGTCTCTTGATCCAGATTCAGAGTAGGGGACAAGTCTGAGTAATCCCCATTCCACTGACTTAGCATGCACTATTGCAGCGGTCTGAGATGTAGACGTGCAAAGGGTACTATGTCCATTGCTGCTACCATTAAGCCGATCACCTCCATGCATTGAGCTACTGACGGGTGTTGAATGGAATGAAGGACACGGCATGCATTTTGAAGCTTTGTTAACCTGTCTTCTGTCAGGTAAATCTTCATTTCTACAGAATCTATAAGAGTCCCCAAGAAGGGAACTCTTGTGAGTGGAAAGAGAGAACTCTTCTTTTCGTTCACCTTCCATCCATGCGACCTTAGAAATGCCAGTACTAACTCTGTATGAGACTTGGCAGTTTGAAAGCTTGAAGCTTGTATCAGAATGTCGTCTAGGTACGGAGCTACCGCAATTCCTTGCGGTCTTAGTACCGCCAGAAGAGCACACAGAACCTTTGTGAAGATTCTCAGAGCCGTAGCCAATCCGAATGGAAGAGCTACAAACTGGTAATGCCTGTCTAGAAAGGCAAACCTTAGATACCGGTAATGATCTTTGTGAATCGGTATGTGAAGGTAAGCATCCTTTAAATCCACTGTGGTCATGTACTGACCCTTTTGGATCATGGGTAAAATTGTCCGAATAGTTTCCATTTTGAACGATGGAACTCTTAGGAATTTGTTTAGGATCTTTAAATCCAAGATTGGCCTGAAAGTTCCCTCTTTTTTGGGAACCACAAACAGATTTGAGTAAAACCCTTGTCCTTGTTCCGACCGCGGAACCGGATGGATCACTCCCATTAATAAAAGATCTTGTACGCAGCGTAGAAACGCCTCTTTCTTTATTTGGTTTGTTGACAACCTTGACAGATGAAATCTCCCTCTTGGGGGAGAGAATTTGAAGTCTAGAAGGTATCCCTGAGATATGATCTCTAACGCCCAGGGATCCTGGACATCTCTTGCCCAAGCCTGGGCGAAGAGAGAAAGTCTGCCCCCCACTAGATCCGTTCCTGGATCGGGGGCCCTCGATTCATGCTGTCTTAGGGGCAGCAGCAGGTTTCCTGGCCTGCTTGCCCTTGTTCCAGGACTGGTTAGGTCTCCAGCCTTGTCTGTAGCGAGCAACAGCTCCTTCCTGTTTTGGTGCAGAGGAAGTTGATGCTGCTCCTGCTTTGAAATTACGAAAGGAACGAAAATTAGACTGTCTAGCCTTAGGTTTGGCTCTGTCTTGAATTTGAAGTCTAGAAGGTATCCCTGAGATATGATCTCTAACGCCCAGGGATCCTGGACATCTCTTGCCCAAGCCTGGGCGAAGAGAGAAAGTCTGCCCCCCACTAGATCCGTTCCTGGATCGGGGGCCCTCGATTCATGCTGTCTTAGGGGCAGCAGCAGGTTTCCTGGCCTGCTTGCCCTTGTTCCAGGACTGGTTAGGTCTCCAGCCTTGTCTGTAGCGAGCAACAGCTCCTTCCTGTTTTGGTGCAGAGGAAGTTGATGCTGCTCCTGCTTTGAAATTACGAAAGGAACGAAAATTAGACTGTCTAGCCTTAGGTTTGGCTCTGTCTTGAGGCAGGGCATGGCCTTTACCTCCTGTAATGTCAGCGATAATTTCTTTCAACCCGGGCCCGAATAAGGTCTGCCCTTTGAAAGGTATATTAAGCAATTTAGATTTAGAAGTAACGTCAGCTGACCAGGATTTTAGCCACAGTGCTCTGCGTGCCTGAATGGCGAATCCGGAATTCTTAGCCGTAAGTTTAGTTAAATGTACTACGGCATCTGAAATAAATGAGTTAGCTAACTTAAGGACTTTAAGCTTGTGTGTAATCTCATCTAATGGAGCTGATTCAAGTGTCTCTTCCAGAGACTCAAACCAAAATGCTGCTGCAGCCGTGACAGGCGCAATGCATGCAAGAGGTTGCAATATAAAACCTTGTTGAACAAACATTTTCTTAAGGTAACCCTCTAACTTTTTATCCATTGGATCTGAAAAGGCACAGCTATCCTCCACCGGGATAGTGGTACGCTTAGCTAAAGTAGAAACTGCTCCCTCCACCTTAGGGGCCGTTTGCCATAAGTCCCGTGTGGTGGCGTCTATTGGAAACATCTTTCTAAATATCGGAGGGGTGAGAACGGCACACCGGGTCTATCCCACTCCTTAGTAACAATTTCAGTAAGTCTCTTAGGTATAGGAAAAACGTCAGTACTCGCCGGTACCGCAAAATATTTATCCAACCTACACATTTTCTCTGGTATTGCAACTGTGTTACAATCATTCAGAGCCGCTAACACCTCCCCTAGTAATACACGGAGGTTTTCCAGCTTAAATTTAAAATTTGAAATATCTGAATCCAGTTTGTTTGGATCAGAACCGTCACCCGCAGAATGAAGCTCTCCGTCCTCATGTTCTGCAAATTGTGACGCAGTGTCTGACATGGCCCTAATATTATCAGCGCACTCTGTTCTCACCCCAGAGTGATCACGCTTACCTCTTAGTTCTGGTAATTTAGCCAAAACTTCAGTCATAACAGTAGCCATATCCTGTAATGTGATTTGTAATGGCCGCCCAGATGTACTCGGCGCTACAATATCACGCACCTCCCGAGCGGGAGATGCAGGTACTGACACGTGAGGCGACTTAGTCGGCATAACTCTCCCCTCGTTGTTTGGTGAAATATGTTCAATTTGTACAGATTGACTTTTTTTTTATTTTTTTTTTTTTTTTTTATAAAAGCAGTTTTATTGAAAAAGAAAAGGGTATGATACAATTTGTTCAATGCCAAAATTACAGGTATATGTCTTTTCCATAATACATCTTATGTGCTCTTAGTGTACTGCTATTTAACATGAATATTTCTGAACATGAAAACTAATATAACTTATACAAATTATACAAACTAGAATATTGATTTCAAATGACATGCTTACAGTAATTGGATGTGCAGCCGTATAGACCCTATGGTTTTAGCAGATGAGAATGTGACTTCCTGAGGTGAAATGTTGTTTTTAAACACTAAGTCATCCCTAATTGAGTGGGTGTATGGTCTTTGGTCTTTATGTGTTCTTCCCATAGTACCTTCATTTGGGTATAAGTATCTAATCTCTTATTGACTAAGTAAGTGTATTCTTCGAGGTCTAGGATTTGTTTAAATGAGTGTAGCCATTGTGCTATACTAGGTATATTTCTGCTCTTCCAATTCTTGGCCACCCATTGTTTTATGCAATTACTTCCTATAAAGATTAGATTCCTCTTATCCTTTGGGGTCTTATTTGGGATAATATTGAATAACCAGATTCGTGGTTCCGGAGTTAGAGCGATTCCCACCATCCCTGACATCTCTTTTGCTATGTCTTCCCATAATTTTGCAATTGGAGGACATGTCCACCAGATATGTGACATTGTCCCTGGGTGTTCCCCACATCTCCAGCAGAGTTCACTACACGAAGGAAATAACTTGCTTATTCTAACAGGTGTGAGATACCACCTCTGGACTATTTTGAGGTTCAATTCGATTAGTTTGCTAGAAGCGGATACCTTAGTTACTGTTGAGAAAATTTGTTGTCTGTCTCTGTGTGTAAATTCTATTGCTAATTCTTTCTCCCAGCTATCAATGTAGTGAGGAATACTGCATGATGCTTGCAATATGGAGTATGTAAGGGACAGGGTTCTTTTAATGGGAGTGGTTGAGTTGCACAATACCTCAAAGGGGGTTAAGGAGCGTAATAAGTTGTTCCTCTCTTTATGTTTGTAAAGGTATGAATGACATTGTCTTAGGAAATACCAGTTATGAAATATGAGGAGCCCCTCCTCTATCAGTTCTTCACTTGTTCTCAAATGTTGTTCGTTCCCTAAGTTGTACAGATTGACTTTTATTTAAAGTAGCATCAATACAGTTAGTACATAAATTTCTATTGGGCTCCACTTTGGCTTTAGCACATATAGCACAGATATCTTCCTCTGAATCAGACATGTTTAACACACTAGCAAATAAACTAGCAACTTGGAAATACTTTTCAAGTAATTTACTATAATATGAAAACGTACTGTGCCTATAAGAAGCACAGAAAAAGTTATGACAGTTGAAAATTAATAAACTGAAAAGTTATAGCATCAAATCTTTGTAAAAAACACAATTTTAGCAAAGGATTGCTCCCATTAGCAAAGGATAACTAACCCTGATAGCAGAAAAAAAAAAAAAAAAAATACAGAAATAAACGTTTTTTTTTTTATCACAGTCAACTACAATCTCACAGCTCTGCTGTGAGTGATTACCTCCCTCAAAACAAGTTTTGAAGACCCCTGAGTTCTGTAGAGATGAACCGGATCATGCAGGGAAGACAATAAACTTCTGACTGAATTTTTTGATGCGTAGCAAAAGCACCAAAAAAGGTCCCTCCCCCTCACACATAACAGTGAGAGAGATCAGTAAACTGTCATAAATTAAATAAAACGACTGCCAAGTGGAAAAAAATAGTGCCCAAAACATTTTTTCACCCAGTACCTCAGAAAATTAAACGATTTTACATGCCAGCAAAAAACGTTTAACATTAATAAATTGAGTGTTATTAAAAAGCCTGTTGCTAGTCCCTGCAAATTAGGCTAAAGTTTTATGCATACAGTATAATTCCAGTGAAGTGCCATTCCCCAGAATACTGAAGTGTAAAATATACATACATGACAGCCTGATACCAGTTGCTGCTACTGCATTTAAGGCTGAGTTTACATTATATCGGTATGGCAGAATTTTCTCATCAATTCCATTGTCAGAAAATAATAAGCTGCTACATACCTCTTTGCAGATTAATCTGCCCGCTGTCCCCTGATCTGAAGTTTACCTCTCCTCAGATGGCCGAGAAACAGCAATATGATCTTAACTACTCCGGCTAAAATCATAGAAAAACTCAGGTAGATTCTTCTTCAAATTCTACCAGAGAAGGAATAACACACTCCGGTGCTATTATAAAATAACAAACTTTTGATTGAAGGTATGAAACTAAGTATAATCACCACAGTCCTCTCACACATCCTATCTATTCGTTGGGTGCAAGAGAATGACTGGTAATGGCAGTTAGGGGAGGAGCTATATAGCAGCTCTGCTGGGTGAATCCTCTTGCACTTCCTGTTGGGGAGGAGTTAATATCCCATAAGTAATGGATGATCCGTGGACTGGATACACTTAACAAGAGAAATAAAAACTTTTTTGACTGTGAATCATCAGTCTGCTAGTGCAATTGAATTGCAGTTGCCTGCCTGCCTGCCTGCCAGTGTGTGTGCCAGGTCCACTTGCCAACTAGTGCCGCCAATCATATTTGTTATAACAGTATTGTAAATATTTTAAAAAATACTTTTTTGACTGTGAAACATCAGTCAGCTAGTATAATCTAATTGCAGTTGCCTGACTCCCAGCGTGTGTGCCAGGCCCACTTTCCAACTAGTGCCACCAATCATATTTGTTATAAGAGTAGTGTAAATATTTAAAATAAAAACTTTTTTGACTGTGAACTATCATTCTGCTAGTGCAATTGAATTGCAGTTGCCTGCCTGCCAGCGTGTGTCACAGGTCCACTTGCCAACTAGTGCCACCAATCATATTTGTTATAACAGTATTGTAAATATTTAAAAAAAAAACTTTTTTGACTGTGAGACATCAGTCAGATAGTGTAATCTAATTGCAGTTGCCTGCCTCCCAGCGTGTGTGCCAGGCCCACTTGCCAACTAGTGCCACCAATCATATTTGTTATAACAGTAGTCTAAATATTTAAAATAAAAACTTTTTTGACTGTGAATCATCAGTCTGCTAGTTTCATCTAATTGAAGTTGCCTGCCTGCCAGTGTGTGTGCCAGGCCCACTTGCCAACTAGTGCCACCAATCATATTTGTTATAACAGTATTGTAAATATTTAAAATAATAACTTTTTTGACTGTGAATCATCAATCTGCTAGTGCAATTGAATTGCAGTTGCCTGTCTGCCAGCGTGTGTGCCAGGTCCACTTGCCAACTAGTGCCACCAATCATATTTGTTATAACAGTACTATAAATATTTAAAAAAAAACTTTTTTGACTGTGAATCATCAGTCTGCTAGTGTCATCTAATTGAAGTTGCCTGCCTGCCTGCCTGCCAGCGTGTGTGCCAAGCCCACTTGCCAACTAGTGCCACCAATCATATTTGTTATAACAGTAGTCTAAATATTTAAAAAAAAACTTTTTTGACTGTGAAACATCAGTCTGCTAGTGTCATCTAATTGAAGTTGCCTGCCTGCCAGCATGTGTGCCAGGCCCACTTGCCAACTAGTGACACCAATCATATTTGTTATAACAGTAGTCTAAATATTTAAAATAAAAACTTTTTTGACTGTGAATCATCAGTCTGCTAGTTTCATCTAATTGAAGTTGCCTGCCTGCCAGCGTGTGTGCCAGGCCCACTTGCCAACTAGTGCCACCAATCATATTTGTTATAAAAGTATTGTAAATATTTAAAATAATAACTTTTTTGACTGTGAATCATCAGTCTGCTAGTGCAATTGAATTGCAGTTGCCTGCCTGCCTGCCAGCGTGTGTGCCAGGTCCACTTGCCAACTAGTGCCACCAATCATATTTGTTATAACAGTACTGTAAATATTTAAAAAAAAAAAAAAATTTGACTGTGAAACATCAGTCTGCTAGTGTCATCTAATTGAAGTTGCCTACCTGCCAGAGTGTGTGCCAGGCCCCCTTGCCAACTAGTGACACCAATCATATTTGTTATAACAGTAGTCTAAATATTTAAAATAAAAACTTTTTTGACTGTGAATCATCAGTCTGCTAGTTTCATCTAATTGAAGTTGCCTGCCTGCCTGCCAGCGTGTGTGCCAGGCCCACTTGCCAACTAGTGCCACCAATCATATTTGTTATAAAAGTATTGTAAATATTTAAAATAATAACTTTTTTGACTGTGAATCATCAGTCTGCTAGTGCAATTGAATTGCAGTTGCCTGCCTGCCTGCCAGCGTGTGTGCCAGGTCCACTTGCCAACTAGTGCCACCAATCATATTTGTTATAACAGTACTGTAAATATTTAAAAAAAAAAAAAAATTTGACTGTGAAACATCAGTCTGCTAGTGTCATCTAATTGAAGTTGCCTACCTGCCAGAGTGTGTGCCAGGCCCCCTTGCCAACTAGTGACACCAATCATATTTGTTATAACAGTAGTCTAAATATTTAAAATAAAAACTTTTTTGACTGTGAATCATCAGTCTGCTAGTGTCATCTAATTGAAGTTGCCTGCCTGCCAGCGTGTGTGCCAGGCCCACTTGCCAACTAGTGCCACCAATCATATTTGTTATAAAAGTATTGTAAATATTTAAAATAATAACTTTTTTGACTGTGAATCATCAGTCTGCTAGTGCAATTGAATTGCAGTTGCCTGCCTGCCTGCCAGCGTGTGTGCCAGGCCCCCTTGCCAACTAGTGACACCAATCATATTTGTTATAACAGTAGTCTAAATATTTAAAATAAAAACTTTTTTGACTGTGAATCATCAATCTGCTAGTGCAATTGAATTGCAGTTGCCTGTCTGCCAGCGTGTGTGCCAGGTCCACTTGCCAACTAGTGCCACCAATCATATTTGTTATAACAGTAGTCTAAATATTTAAAATAAAAACTTTTTTGACTGTGAATCATCAGTCTGCTAGTTTCATCTAATTGAAGTTGCCTGCCTGCCAGCGTGTGTGCCAGGCCCACTTGCCAACTAGTGCCACCAATCATATTTGTTATAACAGTAGTCTAAATATTTAAAATAAAAACTTTTTTGACTGTGAATCATCAGTCTGCTAGTGTCATCTAATTGAAGTTGCCTGCCTGCCTGCCTGCCAGCGTGTGTGCCAAGCTCACTTGCCAACTAGTGCCACCAATCATATTTGTTATAACAGTACTATAAATATTTAAAAAAAAACTTTTTTGACTGTGAAACATCAGTCTGCTAGTGTCATCTAATTGAAGTTGCCTGCCTGCCAGCATGTGTGCCAGGCCCACTTGCCAACTAGTGACATCAATCATATTTGTTATAACAGTAGTCTAAATATTTAAAATAAAAACTTTTTTGACTGTGAATCATCAGTCTGCTAGTTTCATCTAATTGAAGTTGCCTGCCTGCCAGCGTGTGTGCCAGGCCCACTTGCCAACTAGTGCCACCAATCATATTTGTTATAAAAGTATTGTAAATATTTAAAATAATAACTTTTTTGACTGTGAATCATCAGTCTGCTAGTGCAATTGAATTGCAGTTGCCTGCCTGCCTGCCAGCGTGTGTGCCAGGTCCACTTGCCAACTAGTGCCACCAATCATATTTGTTATAACAGTACTGTAAATATTTAAAAAAAAAAAAAAATTGACTGTGAAACATCAGTCTGCTAGTGTCATCTAATTGAAGTTGCCTACCTGCCAGAGTGTGTGCCAGGCCCCCTTGCCAACTAGTGACACCAATCATATTTGTTATAACAGTAGTCTAAATATTTAAAATAAAAACTTTTTTGACTGTGAATCATCAGTCTGCAAGTTTCATCTAATTGAAGTTGTCTGCCTGCCAGCGTGTGTGCCAGGCCCACTTGCCAACTAGTGCCACCAATCATATTTGTTATAACAGTATTGTAAATATTTAAAATAATAACTTTTTTGACTGTGAATCATCAGTCTGCTAGTGCAATTGAATTGCAGTTGCCTGCCTGCCAGCGTGTGTGCCAGGTCCACTTGCCAACTAGTGCCACCAATCATATTTGTTATAACAGTACTGTAAATATTTAAAAAAAAAACTTTTTTGACTGTGAAACATCAGTCTGCTAGTGTCATCTAATTGAAGTTGCCTGCCTGCCAGCGTGTGTGCCAGGCCCACTTGCCAACTAGTGACACAAATCATATTTGTTATAACAGTAGTCTAAATATTTAAAATAAAAAAATTTTTGACTGTGAATCATCAGTCTGCTATTTTCATCTAATTGAAGTTGCCTGCCTGCCTGCCAGCGTGTGTGCCAGGCCCACTTGCCAACTAGTGCCACCAATCATATTTGTTATATGGGGGAGTTACAGGGATTAAAGTGCTAAGAATAGTACTACTTAACACAACCTAGTTACCATGGGTCACAGACCACATGTTTTGTTGTTATACTTTGTCAGGGTAATCATGCAGGCCATATAGACCTCCCCCGATAGGGGGAGTAAAAGGGATTAAAGTGCTAAGAATAGTACTACTTAACACAACCTAGTTACCATGGGTCCCAGACCGCATGTTTTATTATTATACTTTGTCAGGGTAATTATATATCTATCAAATCGATCTATTTATCTTCTATCGATTCTATCTAACTATCAATCTATGTATATCTATCCATCAAATCTATCTATCTTGTGGCCGGACTGATTTGAGACAGCCACTTGTGTTTAGGCCAAATTTGAAGTAGGAGGACAGACCAATCATCTTCTTCCATCTCCCTGTTCCAAAAATGCAGGCCATATAGACCTCCCCCGATAGGGGGAGTAACAGGTAGTAAACTGCTAAGAATAATACTACTTAACACACCACGGGTCCCAGACCGCATGTCTTATTGTTATACTCTTTCAGGGAAATCATATATCTATCAAATCTATCTATTTATCTATCAAATCTATCTAACTATCAATCATATCTGTCAAATATAAATTGCATCTATTGATCTATGTAATTCGTATTTATCAAATGTATATTGCAACTTTTGATCTATGTAATTCGTATCTATCAAATGTATATTGCATCGATTGATCTATGTAATTCGTATCTATCAAATGTATATTGCATCTATTGATCTATGTAATTTGTATCTATCATATGTATATTGCATCTATTGATCTATGTAATCTATGTATCTAACTATCAAATCTATCTAACTCGTGGTTGTGCAAATGGACTGTTTGCGGTTGTTTGCGGTGCGTTACACAGGGAGTTTGGTCTGTCACTGTGAAGCAGGCGTAACCCTTACACTACCTGATCGATACAACATCATACCTGATGTTTTAAAGCACGTTATTCAAAACATTTTTAGGAATGTTAGGTGATTAAGGCCCTTTATGGGTTAAAACCAGACTCTGCATCAACTATGTAATTTTCCTTGGGAGTTTTGCCATGGATCCCCCTCCGGCATGCCACAGTCCAGGTGTTAGTCCCCTTGAAACAACTTTTCCATCACTATTGTGGCCAGAAAGAGTCCTTGTGGGTTTTAAAGTTCGCCTGCCTATTGAAGTCAATGGCGGTTCGAGTCCGCCGTTCACGAACCGAAATTTTAAGGTTCGCGACATCACTAGTGCTTATGCCATGGATCTTTTTTAATCTTTGTGATAGATCTGGAATTTCAGCTGAATTGAGAGATATTCCTCTTACTTGCCCAAAAACATTTATTTGATCACTTGCACTTCTTCTAAGATCAGTTTTCATATGTGTTTTTTAATTTGTGGGTATCTGCGTGGTGAAATTATTTTAAGGATAAAGATTTTTTTGTATTTAAAGGGACACTAACTAGAATTTTTTTCTTTAATGATTCGAATAGAGCATGCAATTTTAAGCAACTTTCTAATTTACTCCTATTATCATTTTTTTCTTTGTTCTTTTGCTATCTTTATTTAAAAAGGAGGAATGTAAAAGCTTAAGAGCCACCCCCCTTGAACCCCCCAGGTAGAGGCAAAATTAACTAGTGAAGATGTGGGAATTACAGTGCATTGTATATATGTTTCATAAATGTATTTGTTACTGAAATTTGCTAAAAAGCAGCAAACTTTTAGAAGATGTGAATATGTTTGATGAAGTGAGTTGATGCACTCTGAGTAGATTTATAATGTTACTTCGGGCTTTACCCAGAGCTGCTTGGGTAATCCTAGGATTACTATGCTAGGATTACCCAATTATGCTAGGTCTACCCAATTTTGGACTTTACCCGCAACATATATATATATATATATATATATATATGTATAGATATTTACAAAAAAAACACATTATATATATATATATATATATATACATACAGGTGGCCCTCGTTTTACAACGGTTCAATTTACACCGTTTCAGAATAACAACTTTTTTTTCCAGTTATGTGACTGCTATTGAAAAGCATTGAGAAGCAGTGCATTTATTAAAATAGCCAGTAGGTGGAGCTGTCCGCTTGTATTGCAGCAAAGCCAAGCAAGCTGAAATTAATCAGTTTAACCAGACCTGAGCTATCGAGCAGATTTCAAAGGAACAAGATCTTCCTGTCTATAAATCAGTCCAGATTGGAATGCATAGAAAGAACTGTTTGCAGAAAAATCCAAGCGAAGTCTGTGTTGTGTGATTATTTTATTAGGTTTATAATGCTGTTTAGCAAATGTTTTTGTTCATTTAACTTAGTTTAATTATATATTCTGTGTTGTGTGATTATTTTATTAGATTTATAATGCTGTTTAGCATTTAAAGTCTTTATTTCAAAGCTTTAAAAATAATGTATTAGGTGTTACTTTTGACAATTTTGAGAGGGGCCTGGAACCTAACTCCCTCATTTCCCATTGACTTACATTATAAACTGGGTTTCAATTTACAACGGATTCGATTTACAACCATTCCTTCTGGAACCTAACCCCGGCGTAAACTGAGGGCTACCTGTATATATATATATATATATATATATATATATATATATACTGTATATATATATATATATATATATAAATATGTATTTATGAATAACAAGAACATATTTTTCTATATGACGAACATTGGAATGTGAAATGTCATGTCAGGTTAGCGCACAGGAGAATATGTTTTTTGCTCCATTGACTTCTATCGGAAAATAGGTGAACCGCACACGATTTTCTAACTTCAGCTTTTTATATGTGTCGGGTTACTGTGCGGGTGAAAACAGTTTACTTTCAACTGATAATACGAGCGCAACCCGACGAGCGCAAAAAGCTTACTTTTAGCGCTGTTAACGGTCGCACCTTAAATAAACTAAGTCTTATACTCATCCGGTACTGAATACAATCATATTACAGCAGATATGTGCTCTTAATAAATATATATTTTTTTTGTTTCTGATGGTTTATCTGAATATTATTACATTCCAGGGCCAAGCCCATAGCTTTGGCATCTCCAGATTCTCAAATCTGATAATAAGACTGGAGAGGTTGCTGGTTAACATTTAGAAAATGTTTTCATTCATCAGAAATTATCTTACAAAAATTCCCCATCTACTCTCTTATCTTAAGAATTGTCTGTTGCAATTTATTAAAGGGACATTAAACAGTAAATACATGCTAGACGTAATGATGTATTCAAAGCAAAGATTAGCCTGGGAATAATATGTAGGTGTATTTTTTTACAATTATATTAGTTGTTTAAATATTGAAGATATAAGATGTAAAGGTTTAGTTTAGCCAACGTAACGGACACCAACATGTTTGAACTAATCTTCTATTGATCTATTTCTTCTACTGAGAACAATTAAGAAAATATATAAATTAGGCAATACAATAAAGTCTGTGTGGAAAGCCTTTTAGATGATCCTATGTTCCACACAGCCTTGTTTGGATAGTCTAGTTCTACATATAATTAAACATTTTGTGCCAGATTACAAGTGGAGCGCTAAATATCACTTTCATAAAAGCGATATTTGCGTTCCACTGTGTAATACCGGCAAACACTAATGTGCTGGTATTACAAGTTAACAGCAATGCGAACACAAGCTCACGTTTGCATTGCTGGGAAGCACTGAGATCACGAGAGCGCGCTTCCATGGGCTCTAATTGGAGCCTCGTTCTGCTGAAGTCACAGATGGCATCAGAACCTTGCGCAGCGAAGGGGATAAGTAATGCAGTGATTGGCAGCATTTTTAAACATATATTTATATGAATATATACATACATATTATGTCACATATTAACACATAAATATATATATATATATATATATATATATATTCATATACATACTGTATATATTTACTGGAAACACAGTTCTTATAGACTACAATGTAAAGGCACCTTTAAGTGCCTTTTTTTTTCTAACATCCCACTCCCACCAACTTTTAGACCCCAAAAACTGCCTAGTGCAGTTATTTTTCATTTTAAAAAAATGCTACTCTTTTGTTAATTAAAAAAACTATAATGTTGTCTATTTTGATGGCATTTGGGGAACTTTTAGAAAATGATCCAAAGATCGGATCTCTGGTTATTTTTCTGAGCGCAATTTGCTACCGCGAGCTCGCAGTAGCAATAACCAGCCACTTGTAATGGCTGGTAAATTATCGCATGCCCGCAAACAGGCTAATTTGCCTGTTTGAAGATGCGCAATAATTTAACACTCCACTTGTAATCTAGCCCTTTATATTTTAATCTCATGCTGTTTAATATTCCTTTAACTGCCTTGTACACCTTTCATCTCCTCTTATGTCTATATTCCATTTAGGATATGAAAAAAAATTGACAGACACAGTGGCCGCTGTAAAGTTACCTACTTGTCCTTTCATTAAAATAGACTCCACCAGGTTATCATATATATGTGTGTGTGTCTGTGCACAAGCACATATAGCTGCAGATCCCTTGGTATGTACGATCATACCAATAAATCTTGAAAGAATTTTGTGCACGTGTGATTTGAATACAGCTTTTTAACCTACAAATAGGTGTTTCGATAACAACTGCTTGTCTACAGAGCTATGCTTTAGCATTAGGGGCATCATTACTGCATTAAATAAAGGTCACATTATAAACATGAACATTTAGATTATATGCCAAGGTTCCCAAGAGGATACCAATAATGTCCAGAAATTACAATATGGGCTCCATTATCAAGCAGCGGATTCTGATTCGGGGGGGGGGCATCATTTCAGGCTCGCCCGGGACAGAAGTTAAGAAGCAGCGGTCGTATGTAATAGTAGTAAAATACATGCTGTAATGTATAATGAATTTGAGGATAAACAGACAGGCAGACAAGATCAGACACGATAGATCTGTTACCTGCACTAATAAAAGGCTCCCTTGCATTAGGATTGTACACATTCGGCACATGCCTATGTATAGACTGGCTACTATGGGCCCTCAGCACTTGGACCCTGGTGCCACTGCACCTGCTGCACCAGTGAAAGTGCTGCCCCTGGCTGAGTCTCAGAGGCCCATGAGTGAAGACTTAGTGACCCTTCAACAGGGTTGGGGCATTTCATGGGCATTGATCAAAGTATGTTTTCTCTGCTGTGTTGCTTTTAATTTGTAAAAGTGGTACATTTATAATGAAGGGATAGTGGGACAGATCTTCAATAGACATAGATAGATAGATAGATAGATAGATAGATAGATAGATAGATAGATAGATAGATTATAGATATGAGAGAAACAGCTGCTTCAATGGTTAGCTAACTTTCCTGACTCAGTAGGTGCAAGTTCACCTTGTGTGAACTGTATGTTTCTATTTTTATTAACTATATAAACTTAACTGGGAAACCAGGTGGATAACAAAGAACAAATAAACTAATATAGTTTATTCAAAAGCTGTTGCAATAGCCACTTGTGTCATCCAACACACAGAATATTTAACAAAATAGTAATATCAATTGCTACTAATTTAGCTATACAAAGGGACAAGGTAATCTACAGTTAAATACAACAAGGGTAATTAAAGGTACAATACAACCTAAACTACAAAAAGAAAACACTCAAAGGGTTAAATACATAGTTATATGCCAGCAATAGTGTGATAATAAAACGTTCTAACACACGTTTTGCAATATTTATAGACATTAAACTCCAAATGTAATTCCCAGGGCCAGATTATAAGGGGAGCGATTTTTTTTTCTCCCGCTTAGTGCTCTTAAAGTAAAAAATGATTGAAGGCCGGATTATCGGATATATTACAAGTTGCAAGTAATCTCTTTAAACCCTTTTAAAATATTCTTATCAATATTAAAATTATATATTTTTAATAAAAAGTGTATATATGAGAGTAATAGTTTATTTTAAGGTTTTAGAGTTTTTTTTTAAGCCTTACACTTTACTTCAGGTCTCAAGTGGCGCAAAATATTCTACCGCAGTTTTGGCTTTCGCTCGGACTATAATTTTCAACTTGTAATACCAGCTCTAAATAGTACAGTCAAGATATCCATTGAAAGAAATAGTTGCGCTAGAGCAATGTCGGCTGCTCTAAGCCAATCTCAGGTCAATGGGATTTACCATTGACTTGTAATATTAAGTTGCACGCTAATCTTAGGGCAGTCTAGCGATAGTGTTTATTGCGTCCCGCATCATTAGTTTGCATAATTCAAAAACCTCTGCAATGCACTTTAATGATATATTTTGTCTGCTTTTCCTGTAATTTAAAGGGATATTAAAGTGATATTCCATACAAAATTGGAAACCACTTGGGTGCATTTAGGTATTGAAAAGAAGCAATTTTGTAATATACATGCATTAGCAAAAATGCTTCTAATAAAAACTATAGCTGTTTTAAAAGTGTATTTAAGTATGCACCGTGCACCAGCATTTTAAACACAGCACTTGCTCAGAAAGCCTAAGGTGTTTGTACCATCTGGTAATGACTCAATATGTTTATTGCTGACATGATACAAGCCCCAGTGATGATCTGAGCAGCTGCATTATTAAAATGTGGGTGCAGTAACAATATCTATCTATATTTCACATGAACGTGCAGAGAAAAATGTTAACACTAAAACAGTGATAACTTTTACTAGAGGCATTTTTGCCAATACATCTTTCTATTTAAAGAGGTAATTAATCTATGTGCATCTAAATTTTGACTGGAAACATGTTCTTTAGTGATTCAGAGCATACAATTTTTAAAAAGTTTATCTTTTACTAGTGTTATTGAATTTGCTTAGTTCCTATGGTATTCTAAATTGAAGAGATACCTAAGTAGGTCTCTGGAGCACTACATGGCAGGAAATAGTGCTGCCATCTAGTGCTTTTGCAAATAGATAACATTCTTGCAAAACTGCTGCCATATAGTGCTCGACATGTGCACGCTTACAATCACAGCTTTCCCCCCAGGGTAGTCATTGCCTGAGGCCATGCTGTGATTGGAGGAAGCAGGATTAGTCATTGCTGACGTGTGAATAGAGGATCTCTAGGTGGGGGAAGCCGCTCTAGCTGTGAAAAGAAAAAAAGGTACGTTTTTTTAACAAAACAGCTGCTTTGTAAACTTTGATGAATGAAAGTGCCCGTTTTTAATAGTATTTTTAAAAATCGGGCTTTCATTCACCAAAGTTTACCTTCACTTTAAAGGAACATAAAACCCATTTTTTTTCTTCTTTCATGATTCAGAAAGAACATGCAATTTTAAACAACTTTCTAATTTACTTCTATTATCTATTTGCTTAATTCTCTTGATATCATTTGCTGAAAAGCATATCTAGATAGGCTCAGTAGCTGCTGATTGGTGGCTGCAAATAGATGCTCCATGTGATTGGCTCATCCATGTGCATTGCTATTCAACAAAGGATATCTAGAGAATAAAGCAAATTAGATAATAGAAGTAAATTGAAATGTTTAAAATGATATTCTCTATCTGAATCATGAAATATATTTTTTTTGTTTAATGTCCCTTTAACAATGCTTCGGTGACAGTGGATACCGTGCCTATAGGTGGCTCTGGACAGTGTTTGTTACCATCCAGTGGTGTGGAGGTGATAATGCTACTCCCCCTGCTACACTTGGGATCTCAGATTGGGACACAATGCCTTTGTGTGGATATTTTTTGCACTTGTTTTCACCAATAAATGCTACAGAATTGGAGCTGCGCTCTGTTTTTGTGTTTTGTGACTGACTTGCTTCAGTACTGGGATTAGGAAAATTCTTAGGATTTGCACCGTGTTCAAGACTTTCTTATAACGGATTTACAGAGTGCCTAATTCCACGGCAATCTTCAAGTGGTAACAGCGTTACCCATATACTATAATTTGGGAATTTATTATTGTCATTATTCTTATTATTATTATTAGTATTGTTATTATATATTATTACAATATTATTGTTCTTTTACTCTGTGGGATATATATTTATATATTTTGCTACATATGTTTATTTGAATAATAAATAAATGTTTAATAGACCTAGTATATTTTGGACGTTTAATTAATCAATAGAATAGGTGATAGCTCTTGGCTATAATGAAAATATAAACAAAAATAAATACCAAATATAACGGATGTAAATAATAGCAGCAAATATTCAGGGGATTGAACCCATAAATAAAAGGGACACTCCAGTATAATGTAAAAACATTTTGATCAAATAAAAACTTATATTATTTTTTTTTATGTATGTATCTTTTAGGAAACTCCCTATCTCAAAATCTATATTGAGCCCATTGAGGGTCAAAGTATTCAATTAAAAAATCCACTTGGCTTCTAACTGTAATAAGGCTCTGCGGACAACTCCCCCTCTCCAATCTACCTTAACTTTATCAATATCCAGATATTTAAAATGTTTTAGATTGCCACCACTGCATTCTTTAAAAAAATGTTGGTACCGGCAAATCACAATTTCTTTCAATGTCCATATTTTCAATAGAGAGTAGATGTTCGTGTATTTTTTCTCTTAATGGCCTTTCTGATTCACCTACATACTGTACACCGCAAGAACATTCTGTTAGATAAATTATTATGCGGTCTGCGCATCTAAGAGTGTTTTTAATTTTATATTCTTGGCCAGTAATTTTCAAAGTATTCATTTACAATTCCAATATAAAATTAGAATTGTTAAGAAATAAAAATAATCTTTATTTGTATAATAGTTAAAATGGGTGAAAACACACAGAATAGATTAAAAACTCAGTGGTTTCTATGTCACTGAGACCAATGCTGAATATTAAATAGGCTGCAGGTACTGACAGTTTCAATATATGAAAATGAATTAGAGGTGTATTGAATACACAGGAGGTTGGATTAACCATAAATCGTCTGAGGTTATTGCTCATATAATAGCACTATTAATATACAGGTGTAGTGACTTGATCTAGTTCATAAGTCACTAAACAGTAGGAGAACAAATTGAGAGGCTATGGGGCATATGTATCAAGGTCTGGTGGACTTGATCCGACACTGTGGATCAGGTCCGCCAGTCCTCGCTGAATACGGTGAGCAATACGCTCGCCGTATTAAGCATTGCACCAGCAGCTCACAAGAGCTGCTGGTGCAACGCCGCCCCCTGCAGACTCGCGGCCAATCAGCCGCCAGCAGGGGGGTGTCAATCAACCCGATTGTACTTGTTCGGGTTGTATTGTGGCGATGTCTGTCCGTCTGCTCAGAGCAGGCGGACAGGTTATGGAGCGGCGGTCTTTGTGACCGCTGCTTCCTAACTGCTGTTTCTGGTGAGCCTGCAGGCTCGCCAGAAACACGGGGCATCAAGCTCCATTCGGAGCTTGATACATATGCCCCTATATGTTCATAATAACCAGTATTCTCTCATAAGCTAAATACATTATAAACTTCCAATGGATATTATGGTATAATAAGACGTCAGTATTGATATATATGCTGCGGGTAGTAGGTTTGTAAGGCACCTTCAAGATAGCCTGGTTATGTCAAGGTTATTAAATAGTTCCACATAGGGGTACATAAATGAACCTTAAACCAGGATATTCAAATACATAGAAGGATAAATGTGTGCAGCTGCTGTATAGGTGCTTACTAAATCATCTTTAATATGTAAGCCACCTGACTCTGTATGTGTGGATAGCAGCTGTACTAGTACAAAAGTGAAAAGCAGTTATTTATCACTGCTGCCGACCTGTAAATTGCCCACTATATTCATTAAAAGATGAGATTATATGTAGAACCTGAGTATGAGAGCCACAGGTAGTGGATGGATATTAGTGTAATAAACAGTTCTCCAGTGTCTGAATTTTATAGAAAATGATTTTTTTTTGCGTAAACTCGCTGTCACTACAACCTAAGTTTTAAATAAAATGCTCTAGTCTAAGCCAGAGTAAAAGTATACATATATAAATGCCACTTTACATTGGTCTAATCAATGATCACTGACAGACCGTGTCTAGGTCATGCAAACAGAACTTCTGCTGGATATTCACTGGTTGTTTGTATTTTTACTAATGTTAGAACTGCTTAATACGGTATGTGAATAATCAAGCATTAAGTAACGATCCAACATGAGCTTATGGTTATGCAGTATATCTATTGCATCAATGGTCACTGGCAGATTATATAAATGTTAGCAAGAAAACCCTCTAATATAGTATGTATATCATTGAGCTTAGGATAGTTCTCCAAAATTGATATTTCTATGTATAATATGCCTATTAGATTGATGGTTACTGACAGACCATGTATTTACTTGCATAATTAACCACCTTTTTCGATATGAGTATGGTTGAGATAACGCTCCAACAGGAACCCCTGTGCATGTAATGCACCTGTTATATTGCTTATCACTGTCAGACCTTATATTTGACTTGCGTGCAAGCCGCCTAATAAGGTATGTAAATGATTGAGCTTTAATAACTCTCCAACATAAATAACCAGAGTATTAAAAAAAAAAAGGGCACCCAATAACCCTCTAACCCTTTTTTCAAGGTAACTCTTTCTTTTCTCAGAATGGAGGCACGCCTTACATGCCATACGTGGGAAGAATCCACTTAGCTCCTGACCCCATAGGTTCTTTTTATACTTCTTTGTTTCAGTGGGGGCTAACATAGTCTATCAGTTTTTGACATTCTGTATACAACTTGTGGGTACCTCGGTAGGATAAGGCCTAACACATCATCCATCTTTAATATATGCCAATGTTTTCTGAAGATTTTTTCGACAGTCATCCTATAAGTATTATATTGAGTGATAAAGGGAACAGAATTTTTTTATCTTTATCTTTCTTTGCATCTTGTGATCTATTTTTCGGAGTCAGTAGTGCCCTCCTATCAAATACTAACATTTCTTGCTTTACTTTATTTTCTCTGGGTCATAACCTCTGCGATGAGAGTGGGAAGTGACGTAACCCAATGGGGGCGTGGTTTAGGGGGTTGATTGTCTATGTCGGAGTTACCAAGTTAGATGTGTTGTGCAGGCTGTATACTTCTATGCTTTGCAATAAAATAGCGTTGCATCTTCTATGCTGTGTCCTGCATCTCATGACATGGTGTCAGAAGTACCTACCTGCTCTTCTGTTTCCTGATTAATAACAATGTCGAAGTTTACCCCACCTGAGCCTTTTGATTTCTCTCAGCCGGCAGCTTGGCCCACATGGCGTCAGCGGTTTCAACACTTCAGGATTGCTTCCAAGCTGGACAAGGAGAGTGGTGAAGTACAAGTTAATTCTCTTTTATACTCTATGGGGAAAGATGTGGAGCCAGTGTTCAATGCCTTTACTTTCCCAGAAGGGGAAGAATTTGACTTTGAAATAGTTATGAACAAACTCAGTGCTCACTTTGTGCCCAAAAGAAATGTGATTCATGAGAGGGCCTGTTTTCACAAACGTGCTCAGCGTGTGGGAGAATCTGTGGAGACATTTGTGCGCAGCCTGTATGAACTAGCTGAATTCTGTGAGTTTGGTGTTGCTAAAGAAAAGCAAATCAGAGACAGAATAGTAATAGGAATTGCAGATGCTGAAGTCTCACTGAAGCTATAGTTGGAGGCTGATTTAACATTCGATGGGGCTATTGGGATGGCCTGCCAGAATAAACTGGTGAAAAAGCAAAGTGCTGATCTGAGGTCCGAGAGTATTGTGGATGAAGTGCAGCATTTCAGGAGAGCTGCTAGTGAAAGGTACAATGTGACTGGTAGACCAAGGGCAACAGATAGGCCCAGAAGCGGATGGGCGCAGCATGCTCACTGCACGTGGTGTAAACGTACCCATGATCAGAGTGTCGTATGCCCTGCTAAAGACAAGAGATGTAGAAAATGTAACCAAATAGGCCATTTTGAAGTGGAGTGTAAAACTGAATACTTTAAGGAGATGCAGGTGGATAGTGACCACGAGGGTCAAGAAGTGTCCTTTGTAGGGTCCGTTGTTGAACGGTCTGGTTCAGATGAAGATTGGTGGATTACTCTTACTGTAATGGGAGCAAAAGTTGTCTTTAAGATTGACACAGGAGCAGACATCACTGTAATGTCCCTTGCAGCATTCATAAAACTGCCTCGACAGCCTCAGCTGGCGAAAGTTACAACAAGAGTTTATAGTCCTGGTGGCTGCATCGATTGTGCAGGGAAATTTCTTGCCAGCTGTTAGTACAAGCAGAGGAAATTCCCCATGTGGGTACATGTGATTAGAAGTCAGTGTGTTAACAACCTATTGAGAAGAAAAGCAGCCTGTGGTTTGGGCCTGGTGATTTCAGAAGACATGTTTGGTAAATTGGGCCTACTGAATTGCAACCCAGTCCGAATACAGCATTACCACTCCTCGTAGAATTCCATTCCCGCTCATGCCTCTAGTGGAGAAGGAACTTCTGCGTTTGAAGAATATGGGAGTTATTGAAGAGCAACTGACTGGTGTGCCCCCATTGTGCCTGTTGTGAAGAAAAACGGGAAGGTATGCATCTGCGTAGACTTTAAAAGGCTGAATGAGGCAGTGAAGAGAGATATGTGCTGCCGACACTTGAAGACATAGCTCCGAAATTGGCTGGGGCAAAGTTATTCTCTACACTGGATGCTTCCAGCAGCTTCTGGCAGATACCTCTAGATCCAAAGTGTCGCAAACTGACTTTCTTCAGGTAGGGCGGTTTTGCTTCTGCAGACTCCCCTTTGGGATATTCTCTGCTCCTGAAATCTTTCAAAGAGAGATGAGTTCTCTCCTAAGGGATCACGAGGGCATGGCAGTTGTCATGGATGACATTTTGGTGTATGGGTCTACATTGGAAGAACATGATCAGCAATTGAGCTGTGTGCTGCAGACCATTAGAGAGAAATTAAGGAGAAATGCCATTTTAGGAAGGCTGAGTTATGTTACTTTGGGCATATTATCAATGGGGATGGCATCAAGCCGGACCTTGATAAAATCCTTGCTATTGAACAGATGAAAAGTCCTTCTGATGTACATGAGCTGAGACAAATATTGGGCCTTGTGAATTATGTGGGCAGGTTCCTTCCAGATTTATCCACAATACTACACCTTATCACAGAGTTGTTAAAAAAAGATGTTGCCTGGGTCTGGGGACCTTCATAGGAAGAATATTTTATGCAGGTCAAGTCCCTGCTGGGGTCTGCCCCATTGTTGGGGTTCTACAACCCTTCTAAAAAGACTGTGGTTAGTGCTGATGTGAGCAGTAATGGTTTAGGGGCCGCCCTCCTGAAGTTGAATGAGAACAAACTACAGCCCATCACCTACTGTTCCCGTACACTGGCGGCTGCTGAGTCGAAATACGCCAAAATTGAGAAAGAGTGCCTGGCTGCAGTTTGGGCCTGTGAGCACTTCCATTGTTACCTAGTGGGTTTAGAGAAATTTAGTCTGGAGACTAACCATAAACCGCTAGTCCCCCTAATCAACTCCTATGATATTGACAAAACACCCCCAAGATGCCAGAGACTTCTGATGAGGCTGCTCAGGTTCAACGTTCAGGCAGTGCATGTGCCGGGGAAACAACTGGTAGTGGCAGATACACTTTCCAGGCTCCCTCTGGCTGCTGCTGAAGAATCTTCAACAGAATCAAATGTGAAAGTATATGTAGATTCAGTTCTGGCATCCAAATCCATTTTGTCAGGGAAGCTAGAGCAAATAAGAAAGCAGACATATTTAGATACTGACCTTCAAGAAGTTATTAAGTACATAAAAGAAGGTTGGTCCGAGAGCTGGGCAGCCTGGATGTGTTTAAGTTCTTATCAGTCAGAAAGGTCACAGCTCACAGAGCTGGATGGGTTGGTGCAGTTCCAGGAGCGCATTGTTATTCCTGTTAGCATGTGGCAGGAGATGTTAAGCAGGATTCATGATGGCCACTTGGGCATTACAAAGTGTAGATAAAGGGCAACTACAGCAGTATGGTGACCTGGGATCAGTTCCGACATCGCAAGCCATTTGTCAAAATGTGCCTTTTGCCGGGAATGCCAGCCTACTCAGAGAAGGGAGCCCTCGATTTCTTCTCCTCTGCCTGCAGGCCCATGGCAGAAAATAGCTGCTGATTTGTGAGAACTGCAGGGAAAAAAGTATCTAGTTGTGATTGACTACTATTCCAGGTATTTGGAAATTGCACCCTTGAATGACATCACAATTCAAGCCGTTATCACTCGTCTCAAGAGCTTGTTCACCCGGTGGGGCATAACAATGGAGTTAGTGAGTGGTAATGGAATGCAGTTTGCTTTCACGGAGTTCAGTTCTTTCAGCAGTGAATATGATTTTGTCCATTCTACATTGAGTCCACATTACCCGTAGGCCAATGGAATGGCTGAAAGGGCAGTTCAAACAACGAAGTTCATTTTGAAGCAATCTGAGCCGTACCTAGCCCTCTTGGCCTATAGGGCGACTCCCATTCAAACCACAGGTTTTAGCCCTATGGGTGTCTTCCAGCCAACTAGCTCTGTTCCTCTGGACGAGGTCCTTAGGAGGGATGAAGAGGCTAAAAGGGGCTATCGATTCTTCTACGACAAGAAACACTCTGTGAGGCCCTTGCAGGAGCTGAATGTGGTTCAAAGTGTCAGAGTTAAACTGGATGATGAGAAGAAATGGAAGACGCCTGCTACGGTAATTGTTAGCTCTCCAGAACCAAGGTCTTATGTAGTCCTTATTGATGGAGTGACAGTCACACGTTGAAATTGAAAACATCTTCAGCCAGTACCTAAGAGTTTGGGACTGGATTCCTCAGTACCACTGCCGGTGGGATCCCCTGTTTTAAGAGGGGTGCCTTCCCCTCAGCAAGATCACAGCGGGGATACTTCTTTGCTTCCAGCAGACTCTCAATCACCTTCTTCTGTTTCAGAGGACAGTTTATGTAAAATGACATCAAGTGGAAGGGTGCTGAAACTTCCAGCCAAATATCGGGATTAGCACTAGTTAGAGCACTAGGGTTAGCTACCCTGATGTTCAAGTCAGGATTGTATTTTATGTTGTTTAGTATACAACAAATAATAAGTTAAATAGGATATAGTTAAATAGGATATACATAAACAAAACTATTTCTGTATGTTTCTTGTATACCTTGTTATTTGATGTATTAAAAAAAAAAAAAAGTATACTTTATCCTTTGAAAAGTGGGAAGATGTGATGAGAGTGGGAAGTGAAGTCACTGGATGGGGGTGTGGTTTAGAGGATTGATTGTCTATGTCGGAGTTACCAAGTTAGATGTGTTGTGCAAGCCTTATACTTCTATGCTCTGCAATAAAATAGCATTGTATCTTCTATGCTGTGTCCTGCATCTCATGACACCCTCTTTCTATAAATGTTTCTTCTAATATTTTCGCTTGCTCTAAATAATCATTATCCTCTTTGCAATTTTTTTTTGCCATCATGGGATGACAGAGGTAATATCAGGGGGCCCACCGGACCCCAAACACCAATGAAGTGCTGCTGCATGTACTGCTGGCTGCAGACATGTGCATCACGTATACTATATGGGCAGCAAGCCAAATGTCAGTAGGAGGCTGGACGCTGGATTCATGCGGGAGCAGGAGCCTAGGAAGTAAAGAGTTCAGTTCATTCAAACTTTTGACTCTGCACTGCGGCTAATTACCGGGCCCTGCCCCTGACCATTTCTACCTTCTCTGTTGAGACTTGAGTTCCTGTTCCCTCTGCCTGCGTGGTCTCTTTTCACCCTGTCTCACTGAGAGAGAGAGAGGTTAGGGTGAGGCCTGCTGACAAATTACCTGGAATATCCTGGAAATAATCTGACATTTGTTGGGAGGTACGCTGTTTTCAAAGTAAAATTAAAGGACAAGTAAATACATTACATTTGCATAATCAACAAATGCATGATAAAAAGACAATACAATAGTTCTTAGTCTGAACTTCAAATAAGTAGTAGATTTTTATTCTGACAAATTTCAAAGTTATGTCTATTTCTACTCTTCCTGTACCATGTGACAGCCATCAGCCAATCACAAATGCATATACATGTATTCTGTGAATTCTTGCACATGCTCACTATGAGCTGGTGATTCAAAAATGTAAATATAAAAAGACTGTGCACATTTTGTTAAAGGAAGTAAATTGGAAAGTTATTTAAAATGATATTATGCTCTATCTGAATCGTGAAAGTTTAATTTTGACTTGAGTGGCCCTTTAAAGGAACAGAAGGCAAAATAAATAAAGTTTTTTCAATGATGCACCCCAAAAATGAGTAAAATGTTGTGCTCAAACCAATGTAAAATGTAACGCTTTTAAGCCATTAATATTATTAGTATAGTACAGAACTATGAACATGAATTTTACTGCATTAATTTTACTGCATGCCCCATAGGCATTATGTGAGGGATTTTGCTCACCCGCGCTATACTACATGCAGATGTTAGTAGTCCCTAGTCTATCACTCAAGCTCTAAAATATAACTTTGGGCTTGTAATATGACAATAAAATATGTGCTATTGGTTGCTCTCAAGAAATATTAATGTACAAAAGTGCTAAAATAGTTTTGTGCTCTACTTGTTTACTGTCCCTTTAATGTCCCTTTAATGTTAGCTCCAGGAATGTACAACTGAACACATATGGCGAACCAATGACTAGTGGCATATGAAAAAATCCACAAATCACAATCTAGCTCCTGAGCTTAGCTAGGTGTTGCTGATCCTGAGTATATCTAGGTATACCCTTCAACAAAGGGTACCAACAGAACTAAGTAAATGTGATAATAGAAGCACATTGAAAAGCCTCTGAAAATGCTTTATAGGAACCATGAACGTTTATTTTCGACTTCCATGTCACTTTAATTATTCATAGATTCACACTTATTAAGCAACATTCACAGCTTTTTGGGCTATCTAGAGCAGGTTCACATGAGCAAGCCTGCAGCTGCAGCCACACATTTTAGAAGCAGAAACTGCTTTGTTTTGCTCTATACCACCTCAGAAGCAGTGAGATCAATCAACCTGACACTAGCTAGTTTGGGTGATTGACATGCACTGCTCTAGCGCAATTGGTTGGGCAGGAGCAGGAAGCAGCATTGCACAAGAATCCTCTTGTGCAATGTTACATTTTGCCATGTGATGCAGGATCACAAGTGACGATTGCAGGCGGACAGGTTCACTACTTGCGAAGCTGTCCACCTGTAAGATGGTAAATTTTGTCCATAGTAAGAAAAAAAAAATGTTGTAATATCATTTACTTAAATACATTGCCACTTCTATAGTTTAACTAATTGATTTTGTTTGCACTGCCCCAGCGATATTCTACACCTGCGCTTAATCAGTGCAGGAGCTTCTTTCTATCGGTTCCTAAATGGGAAAGGAAATAAGAAATTTTGCTAACAAATTTTAATTGTGTTTTGTATGCAGATCTTTTGCAATGCAGTGATTAATTTCAGATAGTTACTTTATATAAAAAACTTTTAAAGGACATAAAACTCTAAAATGAATTCCCCATAAAATAATTATGAATAGAACAAACTGCAATTTAGTTTAATTTATTTATTTTGATACCTTTTACTATAACTTGACTCTAAAAAAAAAATGTGTTTAATTTTTTTCCAGTTCCTGCAAAAACTGGAAGTGCATATTCCAGAATTCAGAAACCTAACCATGCCATATCATGCAGTAATTGGTTGTACGGTATAGTAGCTCATTTTTATCTGTCCCCAAATGGCCTCAGCAACACAGATATGAGGCATTTTAAATAGTTTTGTCTATGGACTGTAAAACAGTACACATTTTACCTAAATTTAAAGGTACAATAACAGCTTGTAATTGCAGTATTTTTCTGCAGTTGTACAATCATATTAGGTTAGAGTGAAATGGTTTAATGCATTTACACCTTGTTTTCAAAAGCATGCTTTATATTGCAGTTCTTATGTGATTATATATATATATATATATATATATATATATATATATACACTGTATATATTCTCTCTCTCTCTGTGCGCGTGCAAGGTCGGGTTGTATGTGATTCTCGCGCTGCTGTTTCAATTGCGGAGGTGCGCGTGCGAGGTCGGGTGGGTGCGCGTGCGAAGGTCTATGCTCAGCTGTGCTCTGCTTAAACTACGGAGGTGCGCGTGCAGGGATCTAAGGCCAAGTGTTTGTCTCTACTGCGCATGACGGCTTCAGACAAACACTTGGCCTTTTATAATATAGGATATATATATATAAACGTCCCTTTATATTGCCCTATTTTAAAAATAATGCGGTATGCCTGAGTCAAATACTTCTTTACTTCTATAATGGTTACAGGTCTTAGTGAAGAAGCTATTGCAATTCATATAAACATATCAAACTGTGCTGCTATTATGAAAAAAGCAGCAGTTAGTGCAATGTACGTCCGGTCCATCAGCCCTGAAAGGATTATCAAGTATAAACATTGAAGATTCTTTGCCTTGTGAAATCTCACAGCATTAGCCGTTGCTCAGAAGAGCCGCCACTAAAGCAGATAAGCCAGCGCAGTTAGCCAAAGCTGCTTTCTATTATTGCAGATAACCTTGGACTATGAAGTCTTTTGGCTTTTTGTACAGAGGGTTACATCACAAAACAGGGCAGGAGTCGTTTCTCTCTATCACAAAACAGATTTATCTATTGTCTTTTTCTTTCTTTAGAGATGTTGATCAATGCTGGAATACTGTTATGCTGTTTACATGTTTTATTGGTTATCAAATGTTTTGTATGGTGTCTCAGTAAGGCCTAAATCATTTTAAAATAGTAAGAAAGAAACATAAAACTCAATTAAATTAGAAATGATTTTAAAATTGCATGCACACCTGAGTTATGAAAGACAAAAATATTATAAAATTTGCTTCGTTCTCTTGGCATCTTTTGTTGAAAAGCAGGGACATAAGCTCAGGGGGGTTGATGTGACTGGTGCCCTATATGGCAACATATTTTTCCCAAAAATGTTATCCATATGCAAAAGCACTAGATGGCAGCACTATTTCCTGCATACCAAGCTATCTCTTCAACAAAGAATACCATGAGAACAAAGCAAATTCTATAGAAGTAAATTGGAAACTTTTTAAAAATTGTATGATCTGTCTGAATGATGAAAAAAAAAAGGTTTGGATTTCATGCCCCTTTAATTAATTAATTTACTGCAGATAAATTTTTTATTTTTAAGGGAAAGAATTGTCACTTCACCCAGAGGCGTAGCTAGAAACTTCAGGGCCCCGGTGCAAGAATTCATAAGGCCCCCCCCACACTTCTGCTGTATTAATATTTCACAAAATATGAAACTGGAGAGTGTACTGGCTGGCACAGTATGTGTGATATATATATATATATATATATATACATATACATATACATATATACATATATACACATACATACACACTGTGACTGATACCCCGGCTACCCCGACTGGGTAGCTCCGCCAAACGGGTCCTGCTTGCCCCCTGCTGACTGCAGCTATGTAGCTGGCAAGTGACCACAGTCTGTAGCCACCCCTGATGCCCGACAGCATCAGTTTTCAGGGACCCACCCTGTGGCAGACTCCGGCTACCCAGACTAGGTAGCTCTGCCAGAGGGTCCTTCCTCTGCCTGGAACAGGCTGCTATGTATGTAGCCCAGGAAAGTGATTTTAGCAGGAGCCCACCCACATAACTAGACATACTAGCTTTCAGGTGAAACAGGAACTGATTTTATTGTAAAACATACACTCCTTATATACACAAAGCTCATCTTGATTAGACACTGGGAAATCCCACAATTTTCCCGCCATTCCTGCCCCTCCATATCATCTATAGTCCCACAGACTCCCAGGGGTGGCGGTTTCAGGGTGATCCTGGGGGACTGGCGGCACTCGGTCCCCAGATGCCAGTAGTCCAAAAAGCGGCGTGATTCGTTATTGGGGACCAGAGATACAATCCATTGAAGTTATGGGGGTAGAGGTCTACAAAACCCCTGGTCCCCAAAGGATCTACCCTCTGGTAATTCCCCCACCTCTTGTCCTCCCTAGGGGCTACCTATCCCCAAAAGAGCGGAGCTCTGGGGCAAAGGGCCGCTGGAGCGACCAGGGGTAAAGTTAGCAGGTGTTCTGCTGTTCTGTGGCCGACCGGGAGTTCCAGGAGCGAGGCCAGTCTTAGAGGGGTTAGGTGGGTGTCCATTGTGAGGCAGCCGATCGGGAGTTCCAGCAGCCCGGCCAGCCTAGGAAGGGTTTTCCGGTCAGAGGCCAGCTCTTCTCTGACAAAGTACTTGTGACAAAAACAAGCAACCAAAAGCTTCCAGAGATCGTGGTTGCTCTGAGGAGCCCCAAACCTCTGAGAAACAACAGGGGTGAGGTAATAAGATGGTGGGGGTTAGCCTTGGGTGTCTGGTATCTGTGACACACACACACACACACACACATATATATATATATATATATATATATATATATATATATATATATATATACACACACACACATACAGATATGGCTGCTGAAATTAGATTTTACACAATACCCTTATAAGCAGACCAGCAATCCATATTATCTATTTACTCTTGAGATATATAGGTATAGAAGACAAAGCTATAGAGATATATCAAGAGTAAATGGATAATAGGGATCCCTGGTCATCTTAAGTTCTATAATACCAAAGCAATATCAAGTGGGTAATGTGCACCAATAGTTTCTGAAAACTACAAGCAACTCTAAATTCTGAATAAAAATAGATCTAGCCATAAATAGAGACTAAATTCAGTGTCATAAAGATTTATATGAGCAAGTACAATTTTGAAGCCAATGAACATATAGGGCAGTAAAAAACTAAAACAAGGGGGAACTTCCGGGTGGCGGCCATGATCGGTCGCAAGACTGCCTTCTGCTTCAAGTCCTACTATAAATCTGCTTAAAATCCATCTTGAAATAGCCCATCGAGTAAGCCTTGATGTCTAACTTTGCACCGCAGAGAAAGCCCTTTTAAATGATATCGCTATCTTTGGACTTGATGTCAGTTTCAGCCTTCCGGAGCTTTGTATAGGTTGCGGCCTACTATTTCACCCCCAGCAGGGCACAACCAGGCCTCTGTCGTTACGGAGCAGTGAACTACCGCAAAGCACTGCAAGAATTTTCAATGCCACAGGGAACCATTTATTAAGTACAACAGCTAGGTTCAGTGTCAAAGATTATCAAAAAAAACCCACATATTAAAAAACATAATTTATGTAAGAACTTACCTGATAAATTCATTTCTTTCATATTAGCAAGAGTCCATGAGCTAGTGACGTATGGGATATACATTCCTACCAGGAGGGGCAAAGTTTCCCAAACCTCAAAATGCCTATAAATACACCCCTCACCACACCCACAAATCAGTTTAACGAATAGCCAAGAAGTGGGGTGATAAGAAAAAAGTGAGAAGCATAAAAATGAGGAATTGGAATAATTGTGCTTTATACAAAAAAATCATAACCACCACAAAAAGGGTGGGCCTCATGGACTCTTGCTAATATGAAAGAAATTAATTTATCAGGTAAGTTCTTACATAAATTATGTTTTCTTTCATGTAATTAGCAAGAGTCCATGAGCTAGTGACGTATGGGATAATGACTACCCAAGATGTGGATCTTCCACGCAAGAGTCACTAGAGAGGGAGGGATAAAATAAAGACAGCCAATTCTGCTGAAAAAAATCCACACCAAAAAATAAAGTTTAAATCTTATAAAGAAAAAAACTGAAAATATAAGCAGAAGAATCAAACTGAAACAGCTGCCTGAAGTACTTTTCTACCAAAAATAGCTTCAGAAGAAGAAAACAAATCAAAATGGTAGAATTTAGTAAAAGTATGCAAAGAAGACCAAGTTGCTGCTTTGCAAATCTGATCAACCGAAGCTTCATTCCTAAACGCCCAGGAAGTAGAAACTGACCTAGTAGAATGAGCTGTAATCCTTTGAGGCAGAGTTTTACCCGACTTGACATAAGCATGATGAATTAAAGATTTCAACCAAGATGCCAAAGAAATGGCAGAAGCCTTCTGACCTTTCCTAGAACCGGAAAAGATAACAAATAGACTAGAAGTCTTTCGAAAATTCTTAGTAGCTTCAACATAATATTTCAAAGCTCTAACTACATCCAAAGAATGCAATGATTTCTCCTTAGAATTCTTAGGATTAGGACATAATGAAGAAACCACAATTTCTCTACTAATGTTGTTAGAATTCACAACCTTAGGTAAAAATTTAAAAGAAGTTCGCAACACCGCCTTATCCTGGTGAAAAATCAGAAAAGGAGACTCACAAGAAAGAGCAGATAATTCAGAAACTCTTCTGGCAGAAGAGATGGCCAAAAGGAACAAAACTTTCCAAGAAAGTAATTTAATGTCCAATGAATGCATAGGTTCAAACGGAGGAGCTTGAAGAGCCCCCAGAACCAAATTCAAACTCCAAGGAGGAGAAAATGACTTAATGACAGGTTTTATACGAACCAAAGCTTGTACAAAACAATGAATATCAGGAAGATTAGCAATCTTTCTGTGAAAAAGAACAGAAAGAGCAGAGATTTGTTCTTTCAAGGAACTTGCAGACAAACCTTTATCCAAACCATCCTAAAGAAACTGTAAAATTCTCGGAATTCTAAAAGAATGCCAGGAAAAATGATGAGAAAGACACCAAGAAATATAAGTCTTCCAGACTCTATAATATGTCTCCCTAGATACGGATTTACGAGCCTGTAACATAGTATTAATCACAGAGTCAGAGAAACCTCTTTGACTAAGAATCAAGCATTCAATCTCCATACCTTTAAATTTAAGGATTTGAGATCCTGATGGAAAAAAGGACCTTGCGACAGAAGGTCTGGTCTTAATGGAAGAGTCCACGGTTGGCAAGAGGCCATCCGGACAAGATCCGCATACCAAAACCTGTGAGGCCATGCTGGAGCTACCAGCAGAACAAACGAGCATTCCTTCAGAATCTTGGAGATTACTCTTGGAAGAAGAACTAGAGGCGGAAAGATATAGGCAGGATCATACTTCCAAGGAAGTGACAATGCATCCACTGCTTCCGCTTGAGGATCCCTGGATCTGGACAGATACCTGGGAAGTTTCTTGTTTGGATGAGAGGCCATCAGATCTATTTCTGGAAGTCCCCACATTTGAACAATCTGAAGAAATACCTCTGGGTGAAGAGACCATTCGCCCGGATGTAACGTTTGGCGACTGAGATAATCCGCTTCCCAATTGTCTATACCTGGGATATGAACCGCAGAAACTAGACAGGAGCTGGATTCCGCCCATACCAGAATTCGAGATACTTCTTTCATAGCCAGATGACTGTGAGTCCCTCCTTGATGATTGATGTATGCCACAGTTGTGACATTGTCTGTCTGAAAACAAATGAACGATTCTCTCTTTAGAAGAGGCCATGACTGAAGAGCTCTGAAAATTGCACGGAGTTCCAAAATATTGATCGGTAATCTCACCTCCTGAGATTCCCAAACCCCTTGTGCTGTCAGAGACCCCCACACAGCTCCCCAACCTGTAAGACTTGCATCTGTTGAAATTACAGTCCAGGTCGGAAGAACAAAAGAAGCCCCCTGAACTAAAAGATGGTGATCTGTCCACCACGTCAGAGAGTGTCGTACAATCGGTTTTAAAGATATTAATTGAGATATCTTTGTGTAATCCCTGCACCACTGGTTCAGCATACAGAGCTGAAGAGGTCGCATGTGAAAATGAGCAAAGGGGATCACGTCCAATGCAGCAGTCATAAGACCTTGAATTTCCATGCATAAGGCTACCGAAGGGAATGATTGTGACTGAAGGTTTCGACAAGCTGATATCAATTTCAGACGTCTCTTGTCTGTCAAAGACAGAGTCATGGACACTGAATCTATCTGGAAACCTAAAAAGGTTACCTTTGTCTGAGGAATCAATTAACTTTTTGGTAAATTGATCCTCCAACCATGATCTTGAAGAAACAACACAAGTCGATTCGTATGAGATTCTGCTAAATGTGAAGACTGAGCAAGTACCAAGATATCGTCCAAATAAGGAAATGCCACAATACCCTGTTCTCTGATTACAGACAGAAGGGCACCGAGAACCTTTGTAAAAATTCTTGGAGCTGTTGCTAGGCCAAACGGTAGAGCCACAAACTGGTAATGCTTGTCTAGAAAAGAGAATCTCAGAAACTGATAGTGATCTGGAGGAATCGGAATATGCAGATATGCATCCTGTAAATCTATTGTGGACATATAATGCCCTTGCTGAACAAAAGGCAGGATAGTCCTTACAGTTACCATTTTGAATGTTGGTATCCTTACATAACGATTCAATATTTTTAGATCCAGAACTGGTCTGAAGGAATTCTCCTTCTTTGGTACAATGAAGAGATTTGAATAAAACCCCAGCCCCTGTTCCAGAACTGGAACTGGCATAATTACTCCAGCCAACTCTAGATCTGAAACACATTTCAGAAATGCTCGAGCCTTCGCTGGGTTTACTGGAACACGGGAAAGAAAAAATCTCTTTGCAGGAGGCCTTATCTTGAAGCCAATTCTGTACCCTTCTGAGACAATGTTCTGAATCCAAAGATTGTGAATGGAATTGATTCAAATTTCTTTGAAAAAACGTAATCTGCCCCCTACCAGCTGAGCTGGAATGAGGGCCACACCTTCATGTGGACTTAGGAGCTGGCTTTGGTTTTCTAAAAGGCTTGGATTTATTCCAGACTGGAGATGGTTTCCAAACTGATACCGCTCCTGAGGATGAAGGATCAGGCTTTTGTTCCTTATTGTGACGAAAGGAACGAAAACGATTATTAGACCTAAATTTACCTTTAGATTTTTTATCCTGTGGTAAAAAAGTTCCTTTCCCTCCAGTAACAGTTGAGATAATAGAATCCAACTGAGAACCAAATAATTTATTACCATGGAAAGAAAGGGAAAGCAAAGTAGACTTAGAAGACATATCAGCATTCCAAGTTTTAAGCCATAAAGCTCTTCTAGCTAAAATAGCTAGAGACATATACCTGACATCAACTCTAATGATATCAAAGATGGCATCACAAATAAAATTATTAGCATGTTGAAGAAGATTAATAATGCTATGAGAATTATGATCTGTTACTTGTTGCGCTAAAGCTTCTAACCAAAAAGTTGAAGCTGCAGCAACATCCGCTAAAGATATAGCAGGTCTAAGAAGATTACCTGAACACAAGTAAGCTTTTCTTAGAAAGGATTCAATTTTCCTATCTAAAGGATCCTTAAAGGAAGTACTATCTGCCGTAGGAATAGTAGTACGCTTAGCAAGAGTAGAGACAGCCCCATCAACCTTAGGGATTTTGTCCCAAAACTCTAATCTGTCAGATGGCACAGGATATAATTGATTAAAACATTTTGAAGGAGTAAATGAATTACCCATATTATTCCATTCCCTGGAAATTACTTCAGAAATAGCATCAGGGACAGGAAAAACTTCTGGAATAACTACAGGAGATTTAAAAACCTTATTTAAACGTTTAGATTTAGTATCAAGAGGACCAGAATCCTCTATTTCTAATGTAATTAAGACTTCTTTAAGTAAAGAACGAATAAATTCCATTTTAAATAAATATGAAGATTTATCAACATCAACCTCTGAGACAGAATCCTCTGAACCAGAAGAACCATTATCAGAATCAGAATGATGATGTTCATTTAAAAATTCATCTGAAAAATGAGAAGTTTTAAAAGACCTTTTACGTTTACTAGAAGGAGGAATAACAGACATAGCCTTCTTAATGGATTTAGAAACAAAATCTCTTATGCTATCAGGAACACTCTGAGTATTAGATGTTGACGGAACAGCAACAGGTTATGTAACATTACTAAAGGAAATATTATCTGCATTAACAAGTTTGTCATGACATTCAGTACAAACAACAGCTGGAGGAACAGATACCACAAGTTTACAGCAGATACACTTAACTTTGGTAGATCCAGCACCAGGCAGCGATTTTCCAGAAGTATCTTCTGACTCAGTGTCAACGTGGGACATCTTGCAATATGTAATAGAAAAAACAACATATAAAGCAAAATTGATCAAATTCCTTAAATGACAGTTTCAGGAATGGGAAAAAATGCCAGTGAACAAGCTTCTAGCAACCAGAAGCAATAAATAATGAGACTTAAATAATGTGGAGACAATAGTGACGCCCATATTTTTTTAGCGCCAAAAAAGACGCCCACATTATTTGGCGCCTAAATGCTTTTGGCGCCAAAAATGACGCCACATCCGGAACGCCGACACTTTTGGCGCAAAAAAACGTCAAAAATTACGCAACTTCCGGCGACACGTATGACGCCGGAAACAGAAAAAAAATTTTGCGCCAAAAAAGTCCGCGCCAAGAATGACGCAATAAAATTAAGCATTTTCAGCCCCCACGAGCCTAACAGCCCACAGGGAAAAAGTCAAATTTTAAGGTAAGAAAAAATTGATTTAATCATATGCATTATCCCAAATATGAAACTGACTGTCTGAAATAAGGAACGTTGAACATCCTGAGTCAAGGCAAATAAATGTTTGAATACATATATTTAGAACTTTATAAAAAAGTGCCCAACCATAGCTTAGAGTGTCACAGAAAATAAGACTTACTTACCCCAGGACACTCATCTACATGTAGTAGAAAGCCAAACCAGTACTGAAACGAAAATCAGTAGAGGTAATGGTATATATAAGAGTATATGGTCGATCTGAAAAGGGAGGTAAGAGATGAATCTCTACGACCGATAACAGAGAACCTATGAAATAGACCCCGTAGAAGGAGATCACTGCATTCAAAATAGGCAATACTCTCCTCACATCCCTCTGACATTCACTGCATGCTGAGAGGAAAACCGGGCTCCAACCTGCTGCGGAGCGCATATCAATGTAGAATCTAGCACAAACTTACTTCACCACCTCCATAGGAGGCAAAGTTTGTAAAAACTGATTTGTGGGTGTGGTGAGGGGTGTATTTATAGGCATTTTGAGGTTTGGGAAACTTTGCCCCTCCTGGTAGGAATGTATATCCCATACGTCACAAGCTCATGGACTCTTGCTAATTACATGAAAGAAATGGATGCTATAGACAGTTGGGAACATAACATGGTCCAGCTTATACAGGACCACTATCAGAGCCTGGAGGAAGAGCTATTCAAACTCCTGCTAAAAGCACGGTCTAAAGTGGGGCTTGCACCAATAAATACATCCCGAGCTCTGGACCGCAGGGCTGATCCTACCATGACCGGTCGGCTTAACAATAAGACTCCCTTACCTTGTAGCCAGGAGAGCAATGCACACCCCAACAAGAGGAAACCTTCACCCACCCGGGATTCCCAGATCGGAGACCAGGAGGTCTTAGGAGCTTGTGATGCGCAGTCGGCTGCACCTGAGGTGATAATTGGACCCAAACATAAGAGGTCAGAAAAGGCTTGTCTCGATACACCAGGGGAAATTGTCCCCCAAACTATTCTGCGAAAGGAGGGGGAGGCCGGTACCAGAGAGTGGAGAGGATTCCTGCTCAGACATAGCTCTCCACATATACATCGCCCATTAGTCATGGAGAATCACATATACGCTCCCTTAAGAGGAACCACCTCATTCACCCAGTTTGAATACACCGTTGTGGAGCGATCATTGCGCTTGGAGGAAGAGGAAGGTGGCACAGCTCTGCCGGATCAGAGATATAAAGGATCCCAGTGTGAATCTGCCACAGTTCAGCACACTAGTAATAGAAATAGTAGACTCTTACTAGTTAAAGTGGTGCCGCTGCATCTAAAAGAAAAGCCAGATTATGTTGCTATCAACCGCATCAAAGAGGAACTGCCTTCCCTTAAAAATCATGATACGCGACTAAATACCTCTAAAGCAGGTTTAAAGGTCCTATTCTTGTGCCCATCGGTCCTGTACAGTTGTGACAGGTTGCAGCTGTGCGATGCTCTAAAGGGACTTAAGCAATTGAGAGCAGGAGTGGGGTAAGACAGTACTTTTACAGTGTCTATACAAACTCTTAAAAACTGTCCGTTAAGATTTGCTACGATGAATCTACCTGATGGAACTTTTTATGAGGGCCATGTGGTCCGAAGCCTCAAGTTCCCTGTCTAATTAGGGATCTAAAGCCTAAAGTGTCTGTCACTAACTAGATACCTCTATCGCTTTTCCCAGTTATGATCATTGCTAGCATCTCTCATTGCAATCCGACTGACTCTCTTTATCTTGCCAGAACCCTTCTTAACATATATTCAGGTCACTTTATTTTGGTATTGTTAGATTATGTTTAATATTTGATATGTTATGCTTCAATACTTTTGTCCACTTGTCTTATAGAGTAAGTTGTAGATATTCATTTCCTACTGCAGGTGGGTTCATACTACTCCTGTATAATGCTCTACTGATAAAAGTCCTAATGATAGTTCCTGACTTAATGTCTTTACTCGCTGGTGCTTGACCTCACTCAATAATGCATATCCTACCATAGGCTCATGCCTCTATTGCAACTAATCTTACTGTGACACTCTGGCATGGCTTGACCATATCCACCTTAATATGTTTGTTCATTGAGCCACATGATTATGCTTACTTAATGCTCCTTTCCACTTTCAGCAACACTAGCCTACTTACTTTCTGTTTAGTCCCCAAAAGTTCCCAAGGTTAAAGCGATATTAGGGAGGTATTCAATTTATGCCCACACTTAGCAGGATCTAATATACCTAACACAGTTTTAATCTTAGCTTCTACTGAGTTCTATTATGTTGATGCAATATGTCCCTCATGTTTAAAGTGTATATGTATACAGTTATTCCCATGTAGGTAATATCTTTTTACTGTTACTAGAAGAGTTTGATGTTTTACTCATTTCGTTTTTTCATACCAATAGGGGGATACTAGGTAAGACTATTGTCAACTTCATGTTAATCCTTTATATAGATAAGCACACATTTTGCTTATAATGATGCCAGTAAAGTTTACAGCTAGCTCCTAGAGTAGAGAGAGAGTCTTAATGTTTACAGTGGTTCTCTATACGTGCAGAGATATAATTTGGGTTCAAGTCACATATGGGAGTGTAGTTCTGAGTTCTTTCTAGAGCCTCCGGTACATAGTACTATATATATTTGAGTTTACCATTTTCTGTCGATGTGTCACCCACGGCCGGGGTGGCACGTCCTTAGTCTCACACACTGAGACTTCCTATGGTATAGACTACAAGTTATTGTCTAAAGATAAGCATATGCACAGAGCTCCTTTTTAATACAATCCCCTAAAACCTGAATGTATAGATTTAGAGAATCCTCTGCTGAAACGTGTCTCATTTTTCACATCTATAAGCCTACCTAAGACATTGACAACCCTACATGCCCTCTACAACAAAAATTCCCATTTTCTGGGAGTCAATATTGTGTTATGTTATATTGTATCCAATGTGTCTAGGCTACCTGTTAAGGATAACGAAATGGTTCCCTACAACACTACATGCGCTCTACCTAAACGGAAGTATCCATCAGTGTTGCTGTTTATTAAAATTAGAAATTGAGGTCAGTCATTTGGGACCCAAGAGTGGTCTCCTTCGATCAAAGGTAACCTCCTGTGATTTTGTTTTATATTTCTGGGGTCCAAGAGTGGCCTCTTGTGTTTTTTAGGAGGTTCGCACATTACTTGGCATACTGCTTGTATTTTATTTTTTTTTAATTTGTTTTCTGATGTATTCATTGTCAGCTTGAAACTGTCTTACTTTATACAGATACTATGTTGTTTTCATTTGTTTATGTTTGACATTCATGTATGCTTTATTTTGAGCCTCCAATAAAAATCATTTAAAAAACAAAAAAACAAAAAAACAATGGAAATTCCGGTATAACACTACAATTTTAAAACTCACTGAGAATTGAAGCCTTGTGTCTCTCACAGGGTTATGTTCTCCATAATGCCACAATGGATAGTGGCAGTTTCCCTCGGTGATGTCAGATTGCAGAGAGTTAATGGGAAAGATAAGGCAGTCAGCCATCGGTATATTTATGGGAGCTCTGTATTTTTTTTTAGCCTTTGCAGAGACCGTGCTAACCTGTGTAGCTGCACAGCAAGAACACATATATGAAGAAGCATGCTCTCTGATTTATTGCTGTCTAAACGCTGCCTATGACGGTGATATGCAGTGTTCAGCAGCAGCTAAATAATAATGAAAAAAAAAAGTTTGTACTGAAGGTAGCTGGACCCCCCCTGAGGGGGGGGGGACAATTGCCAGGGCTGGGTTGCAGTTGCGATATCTGCATCCCCTGTAGTTCCACCCCTGACTAGACCCCTAAAAATATTCAGATAAGGCTAGATTACAAGTGGCTAACCAGAGATAGGGCTGCCATCAAGACATGAAAGGGTCGACTCCAGTCAGGGGCCAGGGCCCTGATAGGTGGCATCCTGGTCTGGGTTCTCCATCTGCATTCTGCAACACTAGTCAGCTCAGGGTTCTGCTAGTAAGTTTACAGAATACCCCCAAAATTAACTTTTGAAACTTCACTGTGGCTCTTTCCCTCCCGGCCCGTCCATTCCACCCCACTCCCGGTGTTCTAAGCCCTGAACCAATGACGATAGTCAGGTGGTCCGGAGAGGGGAGGAGGAACTCTAGCAACAGCAGGTGCTTTAGCTTTAAACACGTCTAGCTTACGGCACTCAGTTCCCCTCCCCTGGTCACTCAAAACGCTCTGCAGACTCCTCACTGCGATGGTGCGAACCCCTTCCTGCCTTGCTCCGACTGTCCCTCCCCATTACCTGATGTTACTGCACATGGAAGAAGAAGAAAAGTAGGAGGGTGGCTGGTCCTCCAAATAAAATGTATTACTGTGTGTGGATTGTTACTATTTTTTCAAACTATTAATTTAAAGCCTTATCAGCCCTTTGTAATGTAAGTATGTTAATAAGATCTCGGCAGTACTCTCCAAATAATATGTCAGTATATGGCAGGGTTATAACACAATATATTTAATAATTATCTTTTAAACTGAAACCCAAAAACATGCATATACCAAAAATCATAAAATTAATATAAATTCCTGAATTCTTTTTATTAGTTGATATCTATAAACACATTGAAATATATTTGTAGGAACCAGAATATGAATCAATATTATACACGTTTGAATTATTAAAATATGCTATACTCTTTACAAAGCTCATAAAAGTTTACCTTTAAAACTAGCCTTATTCACAATAGAATTTCATTCAGATAACACAATCGCCTAGATTTAGAGTTTTGTCGGTAAAAAGCCGCGTAGCTATGCTGCTTTTTTTTCCCAACGCACCCTTAAGACAACGCTGGTATTTAGGGTTGTCTGAGGGGCTGCGTTAGGCTCAAAAAAGGGTGCGTTGAGCCTAACTTAGCTCCACTTCAACCCTCAATACCAGCGTTGCTTACGGTAGCGGTAAGCTTGAAAAACGTGCTAGTGCGCGATATCCCCATAGGAAACAATGGGGCTGAGCTGGCTGAAAAAAAACCTAACATCTGCAAAAAAGCAGCGTTTAGCTCCTAACGCAGCCCCATTGTTTCCTATGGGGAAAGACTCTCTAAGTCTGCACCTAACACCCTAACATGTACCCCGAGTCTAAACACCCCTAACCTTACACTTATTAACCCCTAATCTGCCGCCCCCGCTATCGCTGACCCCTGCATATTATTATTAACCCCTAATCTTCCGCTCCGGATACCGCGGCCACCTACATTATCCCTATGAACCCCTAATCTGCTGCCCCTAACACCGCCGACCCCTATATTATATTTATTGACCCCTAATCTGCCCCCCCAACGTTGCCGCTACCTTACCTACACTTATTAACCCCTAATCTGCCGACTGGACCTCGCCGCCACTATAATAAATGTATTAACCCCTAAACCGCCGCACTCCCGCCTTGCAAACACTATAATAAATTGTATTAACCCCTAATCTGCCCTCCCTAACATCGCCGCCACCTACCTACAATTATTAACCCCTAATCTCCTGCCCGCACTGTCGCCGCTACTATAATAAAGTTATTAGGGGTTAATAAGTGTAGGTAAGGTAGCGGCGACGTTCGGGGGCAGATTAGGGTTAACAAATATTATGTAGGTGTCGGCGATGTTAGGGGCAGCAGATTAAGGGTTCATAGGGATAATGTAGGTGGTGGCGATGTGCGGTCGGCAGATTAGGGGTTAAAAAAGTTTATTATAGTGGCGGCGATGTGGGGGGGCCTCGGTTTAGGGGTACATATGTAGTTTATGGGTGTTAGTGTACTTTAGAGCACTGTAGTTAAGAGCTTTATATACCGGCGTTAGCCCATAAAGCTCTTAACTACAGCCTTTTCATAGGCGTTAGGAGTCTTGTCGGTAGAGGGTGTACCGCTCACTTCAGCCAAGACTCTAAATACCAGCGTTAGGCAGATCCCATTAATAAGATAGGATACGCAATTGATGTAAGGGGATCTGCGGTATGGAAACGTTGCGGTTTAAAAGTTAGCGGTACACCTTTACCTGGCCGACTCTAAATACCAGCGGGCAGCCAAAAGCAGCGTTAGGAGCCCTTAACGTTGCTTTTGACGGCTAAAGCAGAACTCTAAATCTAGGTGAATTAGATTTGAAGATATTTAGTTGCCAACATTCAAACAATATACTCAGCTATTTAGCTACAATTGATTCTAAAAACAATTCTAATTAGAATACTAAAAATACATATATTCTTAATGTAAACAGTTACTTTAAATATCTATTTATTTAAACTGGAACACATTCTTAGTTACTTATAATTAAAACCAATGCTAAGATATGTATATATATATATATATATATATATATATATATATTGCAAAGATAAATTAGTTAGCATACAAAAGGTACACTTAAAGGGACAGTATACTGTAAAATAGTTTTTCCCTTAATGTGTTTACAATTGCTTTTTTACCAACTGCAGAGTAAAAAATGTATGAAAATTAGCTTTTTAAGGCTTATTTGTGTATATTTTTTTTTTTTTTTTTTTAAATAATTTTTTATTGAGACAATGGATAAAAGTAACAGAAAAGGGAGTGAGTCCCAGCACGAGACAAATACAAAAAGAAAAATAACTGTTACAAAACACATATGAAAGGTACATAAGAATTAAGACATTGATGTGCTAATATAGGATTTGTTAAAATATTATCTAGACAATAGAGTTTCAATATTTATATAATAATAGGAGTCAAAGATATGAAAGATATCAAGGTTGAGAACAGAGAGATAACATTTGACGTAAATTATAGCACCGACTTTATGACCTTAAATACAGAAAGCACACAGTGAGATCAAAACATGTGTGACTGGGGCATATAGAAATGAAGTCTCAGTTTTATAATACAGGTAACTAGTAGTCCCTACTCTCAAAAAGGAGTATTCTATACGCTGAAAATAGTGAGAGGAAGGGAGCTGGCATTTATCAGGCCTCCTATAGGCCTGCGTATATAGGGGGATGAGGGATGCAGCGGGCAAGAGCCGCTCATAATGGGGGGATAGGGGAGAGGGGAAGGGAAGGGGGGGGCGGAGCCAGATAATTTGTCTTAAGAATATAAACTACAGGGCGATGTGAAATGGAATGGAGTAGGATCTCAGGGCTTTTGAAAAACGTATATGCTGGACCGTGCTTTCCCAGTAGACACGGCCCAACAGCATCTATAAATGGACCCTATCATCCTCAAACAGTATACCCTGCTTACTAATAGGGAATAGGACTGCTCTCTGTGTGTAAAAAAGAAAACATAATTTATGCTTACCTGATAAATTCCTTTCTTCTGTAGTGTGATCAGTCCACGGGTCATCATTACTTCTGGGATATTACTCCTCCCCAACAGGAAGTGCAAGAGGATTCACCCAGCAGAGCTGCATATAGCTCCTCCCCCCTACGTCACTCCCAGTCATTCGACCAAGGACCAACGAGAAAGGAGAAACCAAGGGTGTAGTGGTGACTGGAGTATAATTTAAAAAATATTTACCTGCCTTAAAAAAACAGGGCGGGCCGTGGACTGATCACACTACAGAAGAAAGGAATTTATCAGGTAAGCATAAATTATGTTTTCTTCTGTTAAGTGTGATCAGTCCACGGGTCATCATTACTTCTGGGATACCAATACCAAAGCAAAAGTACACGGATGACGGGAGGGATAGGCAGGCTCTTTATACAGAAGGAACCACTGCCTGAAGAACCTTTCTCCCAAAAATAGCCTCCGAGGAAGCAAAAGTGTCAAATTTGTAAAATTTGGAAAAAGTATGAAGCGAAGACCAAGTTGCAGCCTTGCAAATCTGTTCAACAGAGGCCTCATTCTTAAAGGCCCAAGTGGAAGCCACAGCTCTAGTAGAATGAGCTGTAATTCTTTCAGGAGGCTGCTGTCCAGCAGTCTCATAGGCTAAACGAATTATGCTACGAAGCCAAAAAGAAAGAGAGGTAGCAGAAGCCTTTTGACCTCTCCTCTGACCAGAGTAAACGACAAACAGGGAAGACGTTTGTCGAAATTCCTTAGTTGCCTGTAAGTAAAACTTTAGGGCACGAACTACATCCAGATTGTGCAGAAGACGTTCCTTCTTCGAAGAAGGATTTGGACACAAAGAAGGAACAACAATCTCTTGATTGATATTCCTGTTAGTGACTACCTTAGGTAAGAACCCAGGTTTAGTGCGCAGAACTACCTTATCCGAATGAAAAATCAAATAAGGAGAATCACAATGTAAGGCTGATAACTCAGAGACTCTTCGAGCCGAGGAAATAGCCATTAAAAATAGAACTTTCCAAGATAACAACTTTATATCAATGGAATGGAGGGGTTCAAACGGAACACCCTGTAAAACGTTAAGAACAAGGTTTAAACTCCATGGCGGAGCAACAGTTTTAAACACAGGCTTAATCCTGGCCAAAGCCTGACAAAAAGCCTGAACGTCTGGCACTTCTGACAGACGTTTGTGTAACAGAATGGACAGAGCTGAGATCTGTCCCTTTAATGAACTAGCAGATAAACCCTTTTCTAAACCTTCTTGTAGAAAAGACAATATCCTAGGAATCCTAACCTTACTCCAAGAGTAACCTTTGGATTCATACCAATATAGGTATTTACGCCATATCTTATGGTAAATCTTTCTGGTAACAGGCTTCCTAGCTTGTATTAAGGTGTCAATAACTGACTCAGAAAACCCACGTCTTGATAAAATCAAACGTTCAATTTCCAAGCAGTCAGCTTCAGAGAAGTTAGATTTTGATGTTTGAAAGGGCCCTGTATCAGGAGGTCCTGTTTCAGAGGTAGAGACCAAGGTGGACAGGATGACATGTCCACCAGGTCTGCATACCAAGTCCTGCCACGCAGGCGCTATTAGAATCACTGATGCTCTCTCCTGTTTGATTCTGGCAATCAATCGAGGAAGCATCGGGAAGGGTGGAAACACATAAGCCATCCTGAAGTCCCAAGGTGCTGTCAGGGCATCTATTAGGACTGCTCCTGGATCCCTGGATCTGGACCCGTAACGAGGAAGCTTGGCGTTCTGTCGAGACGCCATGAGATCTATCTCTGGTTTGCCCCAACGTCGAAGTATTTGGGCAAAGACCTCCGGATGAAGTTCCCACTCCCCCGGATGAAAAGTCTGACGACTTAAGAAATCCGCCTCCCAGTTCTCCACTCCCGGGATGTGGATTGCTGACAGGTGGCAAGAGTGAGACTCTGCCCAGCGAATTATCTTTGATACTTCCATCATTGCTAGGGAGCTTCTTGTCCCTCCCTGATGGTTGATGTAAGCTACAGTCGTGATGTTGTCCGACTGAAACCTGATGAACCTCCGAGTTGTCAACTGGGGCCAAGCCAGGAGGGCATTGAGAACTGCTCTCAATTCCAGAATGTTTATTGGCAGGAGACTCTCCTCCTGACTCCATTGTCCCTGAGCCTTCAGAGAATTCCAGACGGCGCCCCAACCTAGAAGGCTGGCGTCTGTTGTTACAATTGTCCAGTCTGGTCTGCTGAATGGCATCCCCCTGGACAGATGTGGCCGAGAAAGCCACCATAGAAGAGAATTTCTGGTCTCTTGATCCAGATTCAGAGAAATGGACAAGTCTGAGTAATCCCCATTCCACTGACTTAGCATGCATAGTTGCAGTGGTCTGAGGTGTAAGCGAGCAAATGGTACTATGTCCATTGCCGCTACCATTAAGCCGATTACCTCCATGCATTGAGCCACTGACGGGTGTTGAATGGAATGAAGGGTGCGGCAAGCACTTTGAAGTCTTGTTAACCTGTCCTCTGTCAGGTAAATCTTCATTTCTACAGAATCTATAAGAGTCCCCAGGAAGGGAACTCTTGTGAATGGAACGAGTGAACTTTTCTTTTCGTTCACCTTCCATCCATGTGACCTTAGAAAAGCCAGTACTAACTCTGTATGAGACTTGGCAGTTTGAAAGCTTGAAGCTTGTATCAGAATGTCGTCTAGGTACGGAGCTACCGAAATTCCCCGCGGTCTTAGTACCGCCAGAAGAGCACCTAGAACCTTTGTGAAGATTCTTGGAGCTGTAGCCAATCCGAATGGAAGAGCTACAAACTGGTAATGCCTGTCTAGAAAGGCAAACCTTAGATACCGGTAATGATCTTTGTGGATCGGTATGTGAAGGTAAGCATCCTTTAAATCCACTGTGGTCATGTATTGACCTTCTTGGATCATGGGTAAAATTGTCCGAATAGTCTCCATTTTGAACGATGGAACTCTTAGGAATTTGTTTAGGATCTTTAAATCCAGGATTGGTTTGAAAGTTCCCTCTTTTTTGGGAACCACAAACAGATTTGAGTAAAACCCTTGTCCCTGTTCCGATCGTGGAACTGGATGGATTACTCCCATTAACAACAGCTCTTGTACGCAGCGTAGAAACGCTTCTTTCTTTGTTTGGTTTGTTGACAACCTTGACAGATGAAATCTCTCTCTTGGAGGAGAGTATTTGAAGTCCAGAAGGTATCCCTGAGATATTATCTCTAGCGCCCAGGGATCCTGGACATCTCTTGCCCAAGCCTGGGCGAAGAGAGAAAGTCTGCCCCCCACTAGATCCGATCCCGGATCGGGGGCCCTCAATTCATGCTGTTTTAGTGGCAGCAGCAGGTTTCCTGGCCTGCTTGCCCTTGTTCCAGGACTGGTTAGGTCTCCAGCCTTGTCTGAAGCGAGCACCAGATCCTTCTTGTTTTGGAGCAGTGGAAGTTGATGCTGCTCCTGCTTTGAAATTCCGAAAGGAACGAAAATTAGACTGTCTAGCCTTAGGTCTGGCTTTGTCTTGAGGCAGGGCGTGGCCCTTACCTCCTGTAATGTCAGCGATAATTTCTTTCAAACCGGGCCCAAATAAGGTCTGCCCTTTGAAAGGTATATTAAGTAATTTGGACTTAGAAGTTACATCAGCTGACCAGGATTTTAGCCACAGTGCCCTGCGCGCCTGAATGGCGAATCCGGAATTCTTAGCCGTAAGTTTAGTTAAATGTACTACGGCTTCCGAAATGAATGAATTAGCTAGCTTAAGTATTCTAAGCCTGTCCGAAATGTCGTCCAGCGTAGCTGAAGTAAGGTTCTCTTCCAGAGACTCAATCCAGAATGCCGCTGCAGCCGAGACCGGCGCAATGCATGCAAGGGGTTGCAATATAAAACCTTGTTGAACAAACATTTTCTTAAGGTAACCCTCTAACTTTTTATCCATTGGATCTGAAAAGGCACAGCTATCCTCTACCGGGATAGTGGTACGCTTAGCTAAAGTAGAAACTGCTCCCTCCACCTTAGGGACCGTTTGCCATAAGTCCCGTGTGGCGGTGTCTATTGGAAACATCTTTCTAAATATCGGAGGGGGTGAGAACGGCACACCGGGTCTATCCCACTCCTTAGTAATAATTTCAGTTAGTCTCTTAGGTATAGGAAAAACGTCAGTACTTGTTGGTATAGCAAAATATTTATCCAACCTACACATTTTCTCTGGTATTGCAACTGTGTTACAATCATTCAGAGCCGCTAACACCTCCCCTAGTAATACACGGAGGTTTTCCAGCTTAAATTTAAAATTTGAAATATCTGAATCCAATCTGTTTGGATCAGAACCGTCAGCCGCAGAATGAAGCTCTCCGTCCTCATGCTCTGCAAGTTGTGACGCAGTATCTGACATGGCCCTAGCATTATCAGCGCACTCTGTTCTCACCCCAGAGTGATCACGCTTGCCTCTTAGTTCTGGTAATTTAGCCAAAACTTCCGTCATAACAGTAGCCATATCTTGTAATGTTATTTGTAATGGCCGCCCAGATGTACTGGGTGCCACCATATCGCGCACCTCCCGGGCGGGAGATGCAGGTACTGTCACGTGAGGCGAGTTAGTCGCATAACTCTCCCCTCGTTGTTTGGTGAAATTTGTTCAATTTGTACAGATTGACTTTTATTTAAAGTAGCATCAATACAGTTAGTACATAAATTTCTATTGGGCTCCACTTTGGCGTTATTACAAATAGTACAGGTCTCATCCTCTGAATCAGACATGTTTAACACACTAGCAACTAAACTTGCAACTTGGAAATATTATTCAAATAAAATACAATGAAAAAGCGTACTGTGCCTAAGAAGCACAGAAGATATATAACAGTTGAAATCAAATAAACTTTGCAAAACAAAACACAATTTTAGCAAAGGCTTGTTCCCATTAGCAAAGAATAACTAACCCTGATGGCATAAAAAAGTTAAAGAATAAACGTTTCTTTATCACAGTCAACTACAATCTCACAGCTCTGTTAGATTACTTCCCTCAAACAAGCTTTGAAGACCCCTGAGTTCTGTAGAGATAAACCGGAACGTTCAGGAAAAAACAATGAGCTTCTGACTGAAATTTTTGATGCGTAGCAAAAGCGCCAAAAAAAGGTCCCTCCCCCTCACACACAACAGTGAGAGAGATCAGTAAACTGTCATAATTAGATAAAGCAACTGCCAAGTGGAAAAATAGTGCCCAAACATTTTATTCACCCAGTACCTCAGAAAATGAAAACGATTTTACATTCCAGCAAAAACGTTTAACATAAATTAGTAAAAAACCAAATAGGCTAGAGATTATATACACAGTGTAATTCTAGTGAAGTACCATTCCCCAGAATACTCAAATGTAAAAAATACATACATGATATTATGTCGGTATGGCAGGATTTTCTCATCAATTCCATTGTCAGAAAATAAAAACTGCTACATACCTCTTTGCAGATTAAACTGCCCGCTGTCCCCTGATCTGAAGTTTACCTCTCCTCAGATGGCCGAGAAACAGCAATATGATCTTAACTACTCCGGCTAAAATCATAGTAAAAAACTCTGGTAGATTCTTCTTCAAATTCTACCAGAGAAGGAATAACACACTCCGGTGCTATTAAAAAATAACAAACTTTTGATTGAAGAAATAAAACTAAATAAAATCACCATAGTCCTCTCACACATCCTATCTAGTCGTTGGGTGCAAGAGAATGACTGGGAGTGACGTAGGGGGGAGGAGCTATATGCAGCTCTGCTGGGTGAATCCTCTTGCACTTCCTGTTGGGGAGGAGTAATATCCCAGAAGTAATGATGACCCGTGGACTGATCACACTTAACAGAAGAAATAAGCTATCTAGCTGGAGTAAAGATTGTGGGGGATAAGAGCATCCTCAGTTTATCCAGCAAACTGAAGGCCCAAAGGAAAAGAGATAACTTCACAATATTTAGGAAGTATGGGCTATCTATAGAGAGCTAACTATGAACTTGAACATTGCTAGTGGATACTTGCAGCTTTTAGTTATAGACAGAGAGACAAGCATGTAACAAGGTGTGTCCATATATCACCAGACCATATAGTTATTTATAGACAGTCTGACGCTGTATATTCCAAAACTAGTATAGTAGCATTATCATGTGTATTGTAGAGTGAAATAGGTGTGCAAAACTTTTAAAGCAGAGGCGGTATCTAATCCCTATATGAGTGACCCCAAACCCATAGCTGGTGTATCATACATGGTGATTATAATATCTAAGAAGAGGTAGGCATCAGCCAGAATCAGTAAACTCCAAGTAACCTATGCCATGAGTAAACGCTGTTCAAAGTTTAAAATAGTGCTGATTTAAGGAAATCCCTCCTGAGCTGTAGTATACATAGACAAGGGATATTAAATTCAGCATAAATGTAGAGAGCGAATCCCCACACACACCTAAAGCAGGGAGATGTAATGGGGAGCTGCACTATTCCTGCTTGAAATTAACCAGCTAGTAATCAGAATATTAGTGGGGGAAAAGATTAAACCCTTGTATAATACATAGCATTAACAGTATGAAAGTATGTAAACTGAACATGATAGTTGAAAATATATAAAACACCAAGTCATAATGTAATGTGTCTTTTGAAACCGCTCCAGCCAAAGGTATAGGGGTACCTCTCTCTTCTGAGACTAGGAGACAAGTCCTTTACTAGCCAATGCCACAGGGCGACAAAGTTAAAACACATTCTGTTTCTGCAGTCCATAGAATGTCTCCTGTAGAAAGGTTAAAGGACCATGAGTTTTGTTTGTCTCTTGAGAACTCCCTGTTAACTTTTCTCAAATTATGTTTCAGACTGGGCATAACACATATGGAATATCTACAGTACTCAGCCCAAACTGCCATTTGGTAAAGTTTGACTACGGAGGGGAAAGTCCAGAACTCGGGTAACATAGGCAGTAAAATAGAAAATGTAAATTATAACATAAACCAACATCATGACAACATAAGAAGCAAAAAAACATAATTTATGCTTACCTGATAAATTTATTTCTCTTGTAGTGTATCCAGTCCCAGTCCACAGATCATCCATTACTTATGGGATATTAACTCCTCCCCAACAGGAAGTGCAAGAGGATTCACCCAGCAGAGCTGCTATATAGCTCCTCCCCTAACTGCCATTACCAGTCATTCGACCGAAAACATGCAGAGAAAGGAAAACCATAGGGTACAGTGGTGACTGTAGTTTAATGGAAAAATTACCTGCCTTAAAGTGACAGGGCGGGCCGTGGACTGGATACACTACAAGAGAAATACATTTATCAGGTAAGCATAAATTATGTTTTCTCTTGTTAAGTGTATCCAGTCCACGGATCATCCATTACTTATGGGATACCAATACCAAAGCTAAAGTACACGGATGACGGGAGGGACAGGCAGGCTCTTTATACGGAAGGAACCACTGCCTGAAGAACCTTTCTCCCAAAAACAGCCTCCAAAGAAGCAAAAGTGTCAAATTTGTAAAATTTGTAAAAAGTATGAAGAGAAGACCAAGTTGCAGCCTTGCAAATCTGTTCAACAGAAGCCTCATTCTTAAAGGCCCAAGTGGAAGCCACAGCTCTAGTAGAATGTGCTGTAATTCTTTCAGGAGGCTGCTGTCCAGCAGTCTCATAGGCTAACCGTATTATGCTACGAAGCCAAAAGGAGAGAGAGGTAGCCGAAGCTTTTTGACCTCTCCTCTGACCAGAATAAACGACAAACAGGGAAGACGTTTGTCGAAAATCCTTAGTTGCCTGTAGATAAAATTTCAGGGCTTGGACTACATCTAGATTGTGTAGCAGACGTTCCTTTTTCGAAGAAGGATTAGGACACAAAGATGTAACCACAATCTCTTGATTGATATTCCTGTTAGTGACCACCTTAGGTAGGAACCCAGGTTTAGTACGCAGAACTACCTTGTCTGAATGAAAAATCAGATAAGGAGAATCACAATGTAAGGCAGATAACTCAGAGACTCTTCGAGCCGAGGAAATCGCCATTAAAAACAGAACTTTCCAAGATAACAACTTGATATCAATGGAATGAAGGGGTTCAAACGGAACCCCCTGTAAAACATTAAGAACTAAGTTCAAACTCCATGGTGGAGCAACAGTTTTAAACACAGGCTTGATCCTAGCTAAAGCCTGACAAAAAGCTTGAACGTCCGGAACTTCTGACAGACGTTTGTGTAAAAGAATGGACAGAGCTGAAATCTGTCCCTTTAAGGAACTAGCGGATAAACCCTTTTCTAAACCTTCTTGTAGAAAAGACAATATCCTCGGAATCCTAACCTTACTCCATGAGTAACTCTTGGATTCGCACCAATATAAGTATTTGCGCCATATCTTATGGTAAATCTTTCTGGTAACAGGCTTCCTAGCCTGTATTAAGGTATCAATAACTGACTCAGAAAAACCACGTTTTGATAAAATCAAGCGTTCAATTTCCAAGCAGTCAGCTTCAGAGAAATTAGATTTTGATGTTTGAAGGGACCCTGGATCAGAAGGTCCTGTTTCAGAGGTAGCGACCAAGGTGGACAGGATGACATGTCCACTAGATCTGCATACCAAGTCCTGCGTGGCCATGCAGGCGCTATTAGAATCACTGATGGTCTCTCCTGTTTGATTCTGGCAATCAATCGAGGAAGCATCGGGAAGGGTGGAAACACATAAGCCATCCCGAAGGTCCAAGGTGCTGTCAAAGCATCTATCAGAACCGCTCCCGGATCCCTGGATCTGGACCCGTAACGAGGAAGCTTGGCGTTCTGTCGAGACGCCATGAGATCTATCTCTGGTTTGCCCCAACGTCGAAGTATTTGGGCAAAGACCTCCGGATGAAGTTCCCACTCCCCCGGATGAAAAGTCTGACGACTTAAGAAATCCGCCTCCCAGTTCTCCACTCCCGGGATGTGGATTGCTGACAGGTGGCAAGAGTGAGACTCTGCCCAGCGAATTATCTTTGATACTTCCATCATTGCTAGGGAGCTTCTTGTCCCTCCCTGATGGTTGATGTAAGCTACAGTCGTGATGTTGTCCGACTGAAACCTGATGAACCCCCGAGTTGTTAACTGGGGCCAAGCCAGAAGGGCATTGAGAACTGCTCTCAATTCCAGAATGTTTATTGGTAGGAGACTCTCCTCCTGATTCCATTGTCCCTGAGCCTTCAGAGAATTCCAGACAGCGCCCCAACCTAGTAGGCTGGCGTCTGTTGTTACAATTGTCCAGTCCGGCCTGCTGAATGGCATCCCCCTGGACAGATGTGGCCGAGAAATCCACCATAGAAGAGAATTTCTGGTCTCTTGATCCAGATTCAGAGTAGGGGACAAGTCTGAGTAATGCACAAGTAGTAAGAAGTGAATACAGCGCCAACAAGAGGCCAAGGGATAAATATACTCAGAGAGATAAAAGAAGATTATTTAATGAACCATGTTAAAAAGCATCAGTAATAAAAGACTATATATAAAAAATGTAAAAAGCACATATAAATAAAATTACAAATACAGGAATATCTTACAGAAGCGGCTCAAAGGGCCAAAGCTGATAATTACAATAAAAACAGAGGTAATAACAGGTGATCAGTGTGAGTGGTACACCAGAATAAGAGTGTATACTAATAAAACAGAATTAGCCTAAGTACAACTGTAGCAAGTGCATCAAGCAAAAAACTAATAAACAATAATACAAACAATAGTGTTCAAAATTAGTGTTACAAAAATAGTGTTCCAAAAAATAGAAAAATGCACTGCAGTGCAAAAAAAGGGGGGTAGCAAAATAATTGTATAGATACAATCAAATAGTGAGTGAGTGCAAATGGATATAAAAATGCTAGCTACTTAATCCAGTGAGGTTAAGATATAATTAAATAAAATACACAATATGCAATAACATAAAAAATAAAATACACAATATGCAATAACATAAAAAATAAAATATAAAATATAATCCAAAAAAGTGTTCAAAAAGTTGATCAACAAATGTTAGTGAAGAACAAAAATAAGTCAATCAAAACTAAAAAATGGAAAAAATGGGTGATGAAAAGCAAGGTGAAAGTGAGGAAATTGATTCCTTCCAATGTTAGTTACTTTAACAGATCCAAATTCCTGAGTGTGGTTGCTGAAGTAGCTGATTGGATCCTAGCACCTGTCAGCTGCTCCTATGGTATCCTAAAAAGTGTCCCTGTAAAAAAAGAAATTCACAACATAGTGTATCCAATATGAGAATGAAGTAAAGATTAAAGTAATGCTTACCAATATGTCAACGCGTTTCTGCCCTCAAAAAAGGGCCTTTCTCAAGACTAGCAAGTCTGAGTAATCCCCATTCCACTGACTTAGCATGCACAATTGCAGCGGTCTGAGATGTAGACGTGCAAAGGGTACTATGTCCATTGCTGCTACCATTAAGCCGATCACCTCCATGCATTGAGCTACTGACGGGTGTTGAATGGAATGAAGGACACGGCATGCATTTTGAAGCTTTGTTAACCTGTCTTCTGTCAGGTAAATCTTCATTTCTACAGAATCTATAAGAGTCCCCAAGAAGGGAACTCTTGTGAGTGGAAAGAGAGAACTCTTCTTTTCGTTCACCTTCCATCCATGCGACCTTAGAAATGCCAGTACTAACTCTGTATGAGACTTGGCAGTTTGAAAGCTTGAAGCTTGTATCAGAATGTCGTCTAGGTACGGAGCTACCGCAATTCCTCGCGGTCTTAGTACCGCCAGAAGAGCACCCAGAACCTTTGTGAAGATTCTCGGAGCCGTAGCCAATCCGAATGGAAGAGCTACAAACTGGTAATGCCTGTCTAGAAAGGCAAACCTTAGATACCGGTAATGATCTTTGTGAATCGGTATGTGAAGGTAAGCATCCTTTAAATCCACTGTGGTCATGTACTGACCCTTTTGGATCATGGGTAAAATTGTCCGAATAGTTTCCATTTTGAACGATGGAACTCTTAGGAATTTGTTTAGGATCTTTAAATCCAAGATTGGCCTGAAAGTTCCCTCTTTTTTGGGAACCACAAACAGATTTGAGTAAAACCCTTGTCCTTGTTCCGACCGCGGAACCGGATGGATCACTCCCATTAATAAAAGATCTTGTACGCAGCGTAGAAACGCCTCTTTCTTTATTTGGTTTGTTGACAACCTTGACAGATGAAATCTCCCTCTTGGGGGAGAGAATTTGAAGTCTAGAAGGTATCCCTGAGATATGATCTCTAACGCCCAGGGATCCTGGACATCTCTTGCCCAAGCCTGGGCGAAGAGAGAAAGTCTGCCCCCCACTAGATCCGTTCCCGGATCGGGGGCCCTCGATTCATGCTGTCTTAGGGGCAGCAGCAGGTTTCCTGGCCTGCTTGCCCTTGTTCCAGGACTGGTTAGGTCTCCAGCCTTGTCTGTAGCGAGCAACAGCTCCTTCCTGTTTTGGTGCAGAGGAAGTTGATGCTGCTCCTGCTTTGAAATTACGAAAGGAACGAAAATTAGACTGTCTAGCCTTAGGTTTGGCTCTGTCTTGAGGCAGGGCATGGCCTTTACCTCCTGTAATGTCAGCGATAATTTCTTTCAACCCGGGCCCGAATAAGGTCTGCCCTTTGAAAGGTATATTAAGCAATTTAGATTTAGAAGTAACGTCAGCTGACCAGGATTTTAGCCACAGTGCTCTGCGTGCCTGAATGGCGAATCCGGAATTCTTAGCCGTAAGTTTAGTTAAATGTACTACGGCATCTGAAATAAATGAGTTAGCTAACTTAAGGGCTTTAAGCTTGTGTGTAATCTCATCTAATGGAGCTGATTCAAGTGTCTCTTCCAGAGACTCAAACCAAAATGCTGCTGCAGCCGTGACAGGCGCAATGCATGCAAGAGGTTGCAATATAAAACCTTGTTGAACAAACATTTTCTTAAGGTAACCCTCTAACTTTTTATCCATTGGATCTGAAAAGGCACAGCTATCCTCCACCGGGATAGTGGTACGCTTAGCTAAAGTAGAAACTGCTCCCTCCACCTTAGGGACCGTTTGCCATAAGTCCCGTGTGGTGGCGTCTATTGGAAACATCTTTCTAAATATTGGAGGGGGTGAGAACGGCACACCGGGTCTATCCCACTCCTTAGTAACAATTTCAGTAAGTCTCTTAGGTATAGGAAAAAACGTCAGTACTCGCCGGTACCGCAAAATATTTATCCAACCTACACATTTTCTCTGGTATTGCAACTGTGTTACAATCATTCAGAGCCGCTAACACCTCCCCTAGTAATACACGGAGGTTTTCCAGCTTAAATTTAAAATTTGAAATATCTGAATCCAGTTTGTTTGGATCAGAACCGTCACCCGCAGAATGAAGCTCTCCGTCCTCATGTTCTGCAAATTGTGACGCAGTGTCTGACATGGCCCTAATATTATCAGCGCACTCTGTTCTCACCCCAGAGTGATCACGCTTACCTCTTAGTTCTGGTAATTTAGCCAAAACTTCAGTCATAACAGTAGCCATATCCTGTAATGTGATTTGTAATGGCCGCCCAGATGTACTCGGCGCTACAATATCACGCACCTCCCGAGCGGGAGATGCAGGTACTGACACGTGAGGCGAGTTAGTCGGCATAACTCTCCCCTCGTTGTTTGGTGAAATATGTTCAATTTGTACAGATTGACTTTTATTTAAAGTAGCATCAATACAGTTAGTACATAAATTTCTATTGGGCTCCACTTTGGCTTTAGCATATATAGCACAGATATCTTCCTCTGAATCAGACATGTTTAACACACTAGCAAATAAACTAGCAACTTGGAAATACTTTTCAAGTAATTTACTATAATATGAAAACGTACTGTGCCTATAAGAAGCACAGAAAAAGTTATGACAGTTGAAAATTAATAAACTGAAAAGTTATAGCATCAAATCTTTGTAAAAAACACAATTTTAGCAAAGGATTGCTCCCATTAGCAAAGGATAACTAACCCTGATAGCAGAAAAAAAAAAAAAAAATACAGAAATAAACATTTTTTTATCACAGTCAACTACAATCTCACAGCTCTGCTGTGAGTGATTACCTCCCTCAAAACAAGTTTTGAAGACCCCTGAGTTCTGTAGAGATGAACCGGATCATGCAGGGAAGACAATAAACTTCTGACTGAATTTTTTGATGCGTAGCAAAAGCACCAAAAAAGGCCCCTCCCCCTCACACATAACAGTGAGAGAGATCAGTAAACTGTCATAAATTAAATAAAACGACTGCCAAGTGGAAAAAAATAGTGCCCAAAACATTTTTTCACCCAGTACCTCAGAAAATTAAACGATTTTACATGCCAGCAAAAAACGTTTAACATTAATAAATTGAGTGTTATTAAAAAGCCTGTTGCTAGTCCCTGCAAATTAGGCTAAAGTTTTATGCATACAGTATAATTCCAGTGAAGTGCCATTCCCCAGAATACTGATGTGTAAAATATACATACATGACAGCCTGATACCAGTTGCTGCTACTGCATTTAAGGCTGAGTTTACATTATATCGGTATGGCAGAATTTTCTCATCAATTCCATTGTCAGAAAATAATAAGCTGCTACATACCTCTTTGCAGATTAATCTGCCCGCTGTCCCCTGATCTGAAGTTTACCTCTCCTCAGATGGCCGAGAAACAGCAATATGATCTTAACTACTCCGGCTAAAATCATAGAAAAACTCAGGTAGATTCTTCTTCAAATTCTACCAGAGAAGGAATAACACACTCCGGTGCTATTATAAAATAACAAACTTTTGATTGAAGGTATGAAACTAAGTATAATCACCACAGTCCTCTCACACATCCTATCTATTCGTTGGGTGCAAGAGAATGACTGGTAATGGCAGTTAGGGGAGGAGCTATATAGCAGCTCTGCTGGGTGAATCCTCTTGCACTTCCTGTTGGGGAGGAGTTAATATCCCATATTTAATGGATGATCCGTGGACTGGATACACTTAACAAGAGAAAAAAGAACATGCAACTTTTGGATCACATTATGTCTTATGTAAGAACAACATTCATAGCCGGGAACTCAGAGACATAAAATCTTCTAGGGCTATGTTTATTGGTATAAAAGTCATCCAATTCCAGCAGCTATACGCTTCCATAAGCATGAAGTGAGCACCGTCAACCTGGCCATCTTCGTAGGAATGTTTGCAATCCGGACATGCTGGCTTCTGATAGAGTGTTCAACGGTTCATCTTACAGCTCCTGCCCTGGCATGTAAGTCCGTCGCTGCTTCCGGCAGGACGCTCTCTATCCCTCTATCACCCAAATCATGTGTATAAATTACAGGAGAGTCAGCCGCGCCTAAGCCCCAGCTGCGAGATGTGGCGATAATTGCAGGGGGATTTGTACTCTGTGGAGTTGCTTGTGTATGCGAGAGAGCGTCCAAGGGGTCCAGCTCCATATATACAGCTGCTTTATCGCTATGTACTGGCCCCGCCGCGATCGGCCGCCTCACAACAGGGTCCAGTGGAGTCACAAGACTCCCAGAGATCTCGTACCCATTTTGATCCGGCTGAACATGGCTGGCTACCCGTAGGTGAGCATCTGTCATCTGCTCCATGTGTATTTTGTGTTCAGGCAGAATCCGGGAGTCAGGCACCTCTGCCGGGTATATGTGCTGGAGATCTTCCTCTCTCTCTTCCGGTAGAAGCCCTGAGGAATAAATGGAGTAGCACTCCCCATAATGAAGTATATGAGATGCTTCATTCCGTGTGGAGCATATATGTTGGCTTAGTTTATGAAAGTGAGAGTCCATAGCAGAACCAAATGCAGCTAGTGTCGCCATGATGTCTGTCTCCATCTTCGTCTGGCTTGACGTGTGTGGCTTAGTTGGAAGTTTCACCGGCACCTCCTATTAGGCGATAGTTGCTTGATTGTAGAATTACCGGAGAGGAGCCTAGATAAAATTGTGGATTAGACACTGCATCTAGATGAATCTTGTGCACCTAATGTCAAGTAGAGAGGGTGCCTTGGGGATATGATGGTCCGCATTCTCCGGTGGGACATAACACAAGGCCTCAGAGGTCCGGTTTGAGGCTAAAAATCATACTTTCACACAACTAGAAAGAGCTTTTAGTTGAGCTGTCAGGAAGTGTGCGGATCCTGTAATTTTGCATAGATGGTGAAGCAGATACTACTAGAAAGGCTGCAGTTTAAGCTGAATTATGCAGGAGAGCCTGTGATATGCGTCTGATCGCCATCTTGGCCTAGCCCCGCCCCCCCTTATTTGTGTATATTAAAGTTCTGATTTTGTGTTTTGAAGCCACAACCTAATAAAATGGGTTGAGCTTGTAGGTATAATCAGATCTCATTACTGTATCACATTGTGCACATATACCTGCTACTTTATCTTATATCTGTCCTTAAAACAATCACCAGTACTTGGAGAGAACAATGAAAAATCAACATTGTATTACCTTATCTCTGCTATATCCGACTGGGGGTGTAATTTCTTCTGCTGGCTGTGTTTACAAAGCTTATCTATAGCTGGTACACGCGGCCACAAACTTTCAGAATAGGTGGGGATACCACATGCTAAATCAACTATTTCAAATGCCAATATAAGGGTAAAGGAGCTACTTGTAAATAATTTAATACACTCCAGCAGGTAAAGTGGATCATTAGGAACAAATTAAAGGGGAGAAAAGTTTTGAGTAAACTGTCCCTTTAACCCTATACAGGACTATGAATATAAGCAAAAATACAAACTGCTCTCTTTAAATCTATTAAATACAAATTGACTATGTTCTTACCAATAACCTTTGTTTCAAATATTAAAAATTAGAACAATTATACTTCACAAATTTGAACCAATTTGTAGTTGTCTTTAGATCATCTCATTTGAAGGAAAGTTATCGCATAGATCAAGGTAAGTTTTTCAGTTTCTTGCTTAAGTGAATGTGTCCCCAAGTATGGCCGCCAGTTAGCAATCACCAGTCTAAGCAAGTCACACAAAAACTGTCCCTTGTTTGCATTTATCCATTCCTTATATCTAATCATTTATGATCTTTTTAGTTCACGCCCACGGTGCTTGTCCCTTCTCATTGGATACTTTGGGGAATGCTCCCTCATTGGCTCTGTATGTGTGTCCTAATAGGAAATTTATTTGGCTGTTACACCATTCCAATCCCCTAGGGGGCAGCAGACAACCAACAAACACATCTAACCATCCAACATTTTTAACAACTCAATATTTCTATAAAGTGATTAGTCAGCAGACCATACCTTCTTGCATCAATCACTTATAATATTAATTATAGATTGGGTAGTATCACATCATTTTTCTGATTACCCTGATACCAAGCACCTTATGTTTTCAAAATTATATTATATCAAAGTAATTGCACTGTTAATTATTCCAAAATTAATAGCATTTATACATCTGTTATATTTTCAGAGCTGTGTTTAAACTTTCATAAACATCTAATGTATAATCATATGACATGACTCAGATCATCCCATGCAGGCAATCCTGCACTCAGTATCCTCTAGCCCCATCTGAAAGATAGAAAACAAAAACAACATGTTATATATACTTTAACAATGGGATTATCACAATTGCCATTCAATCTATTACAAAACTGTAATCCATCTCCCACATATACATTCATTTCTATGCAGTGTTCAAAATTATACAAAAATCCAGCAAATTATAGATTGCTACATAGTTATCCAAAATTTCAGGCTGTATAAAACAATTCTGAATTCAGTTAGTCACACTATAACATGTGTTTCTGCTGGTCAAGTTTTCATTGCCCTACTTACACAGCATGGGGTCAATTTGCATTTGAAATGTAAAAGTAAATTTATGCTTACCTGATAAATTAATTTCTTTTACTATATGACGAGTCCACGGATTTCATCCTTACTTGTGGGATATTAACCTCCTGCCAAAAGGAAGTGGCAAAGAGCACCACAGCAGAGCTGTATATGTAACCCCTCCCTTTCCTTCCACCCTCAGTCATTCGGCTGAAGGTATAGGAAGAGAAAAGGAAAGGCTAAAAGGTGCAGAGGTGACTATACAAAAAATAAATCTGTCTTAAAAAGAGTAGGGTGGGCCGTGGACTCGTCATACCGTAAAAGAAATTAATTTATCAGGTAAGCATAAATTTACTTTTCTTTTACAAAGATATGACGAGTTCACGGATTTCATCCTTACTTGTGGGATACCAATACCAAAGCAAAAGGACACAGATGAAAAGGGAGGGACAAGACAGGAACCTAAACAGAAGGCACCACTGCTTGAAGAACCTTTCTCCCAAAAATAGCCTCAGAAGAAGCAAAAGTATCAAATTTGGAAAATTTGGAAAATGTATGAAGGGACGACCAAGTCGCAGCCTTACAAATCTGTTCAACAGAAGCATCGTTTTTAAAAGCCCATGTGGAAGCCACAGCTCTAGTAGAATGAGCCGTAATTCTTTTGGGAGGCTGCTGTCCAGCAGTCTCATATGCCAGGCGGATAATACTTCTCAGCCAAAAAGAAAGAGAGGTAGCCGTAGCTTTCTGACCCCTACGCTTTCCAGAATAAACAATGAATAATGAAGATGATTGACGGAAATCCTTGGTTGCCTGTAAGTAAAACTTCAAGGCACGGACCACGTCCAGATTGTGTAACAGACGCTCCTTCTTGGGAAAAAGGATTAGGACACAATGAAGGAACAACTATTTCTTGATTAATATCCTTATTTGAAACAACCTTAGGAAGAAATCCAGGTTTGGTACGTAAAACCACCTTATCAGAATGAAATATAAGATAAGGCGAATCACATTGTAACGCTGAAAGCTCAGAAACTCTTCGAGCAGAAGAAATAGCAACTAAAAACAGAACTTTCCAAGATAATAATTTAATATCTATGGAATGCATAGGTTCAAATGGAACCCCTTGAAGAACTCTAAGAACTAAATTCAAACTCCAGGGAGGAGTAATAGGTCTAAATACAGGCTTAATTCTAGTTAAAGCCTGACAAAAAGACTGAACATCCGGCACATTTGCCAAACGTTTGTGAAGCAAAATTGACAAAGCAGAAATCTGACCCTTTAAAGAACTTGCTGATAACCCTTTCTCCAATCCTTCTTGGAGAAAAGCCAGAATCCTAGGAATCTTAGTTTTACTCCATGAGTAACCCTTGGATTCACACCAATAAAGATATTTACGCCATATCTTATGATAGATTTTTCTAGTGACAGGCTTTCGAGCCTGTATCAAAGTATCATTGACCGAATCAGAGAATCCTCGCTTCGATAAAATCAAGCGTTCAATCTCCATGCAGTCAGCTGCAGAGAAATTAGATTTGGATGTTGAAAAGGACCTTGAATGAGAAGGTCCTGCCTTAAAGGAAGTTTCCACGGTGGCAGAGAGGACATGTTCACTAGATCCGCATACCAAGTCCTGCGTGGCCACGCAGGTGCTATCAGGATTACTGAAGCTCTCTCCTGTTTGATTCGAGCAATCACGCATGGAAGGAGAGGAAATGGTGAAAACACATAAGCTAGGCTGAAATTCCAAGGCACTGCCAGGGCATCTATCAGTTCGGCCTGTGGATCCCTCGACCTGGATCCGTATCTTGGGAGCTTGGCATTCTGTTGAGGCGCCATTAGATCCAACTCTGGTCTGCCCCATCTGAGAATCAGTGAGGCAAAAACCTCCGGATGGAAAAGTCTGAGGACTTAGAAAATCTGCTTCCTAATTTTCTACTCCTGGGATCTAGATTGCCGACAAATAACAAGAGTGGGTCTCCGCCCATCGGATTATCTTGAATACCTCTATCATCGCTAAGGAACTCTTTGTTCCCCCCTAATGATTGATATATGCCACAGTCGTGATGTTGTCTGACTGGAACCTGATGAATTTTGCCGAAGTCAACTGAGGCCATGCCAGAAGCGGATTGAATATTGCTCTCAGTTCCAGAATATTGATTGGAAGTAGAGACTCCACCTGAGTCCAAACACCCTGAGCCTTCAGGGAGTTCCAGACTGCACCCCAGCCCAGAAGGCTGGCATCTGTTGTCACTATCACCCACGAGGGTCTGCAGAAATAAGTTCCCTGTGACAGATGATCCAGCGACACCCACCAAAGAAGAGAGTCTCTGGTTACTTGATCTAGATTTATCTGAGGAGATAAATTTGCATAATCCCCATTCCACTGCTCATGCATGCCGAGCTGCAGTGGTCTGAGATGAAAGCGGGCAAATGGAATTATATCCATTGCCGCTACCATTAATCCAATGACTTCCATGCACTGAGCCACTGATGGCCGATTGATGGACTGAAGTGCTCGGCAAGTATTCAGAATCTTTGTTTTTCTGACCTCTGTCAGAAAAATGTCATATCTACCGAGTCTATAAGAGTCCCCAGAAATGAAACCTTTGTCCGTGGAACTAATGAACTCTTTTCTATGTTCACTTTCCAACCGTGAGATCTCAGGAAAGACAATACTATGTCCGTGTGTGATTTTGTCAATTGATAATTTGACACCTGAATCAGAATGTGGTCCAGATAAGGCGCTACTGCTATGCCCCGCAGTCTGAGAACCGCCAAAAGAGACCCCAGAACTTTTGTGAAAATTCTGGGTGCCATGGCAAGACCGAAAGGAAGAGCCACGAACTGATAATGTTTGTCCAGGAAGGCAAACCTTAAGAACCGATGATGATCCTTGTGAATAGGGATATGAAGGTATGCATCCTTCAAATCCACAGTAGTCATATATTAACCCTCCTGAACCATGAGTAAGATTGTTCATATAGTCTCCATTTTGAACGATGGGACTCTGAAAAATTTGTTTAGACACTTGAGATCCAAAATGGGTCTGAAAGTTCCTTCTTTTTTGGGAACTACAAAAAGATTTGAGTAAAACCCCTGTCCCTGTTCCAGTTTTGGAACGGGACAAATTACATCCATGGTATAGAGGTCTTTTACACAGCGTAAGAACACCTCTCTCTTTATCTGGTCTACAGATAACCGTGAAAGATGGAATCTCCCCCTCGGGAGAAAATCCTTGAATTCTAGTTGATACCCGTGGGTCACTATTTCTAGTGCCCAGGAGTAATGAACATCTCTTGCCCAAGCCTGAGCAAAGAGAGAAAGTCTGCCCCCTACCAGATCCAGTCCTGGATTGAGGGCCACCCCTTCATGCTGTCTTGGAAGCAGCAGCGGGCTTCTTGGATTGTTTACCCTTATTCCAAGTCTGGTTGGGTCTCCAGACTGACTTGGATTGAGCAAAATTCCCTTCCTGCTTTGTGGAAGATGAAGAAGCAGAAGGTCCTCCTTTATAGTTTCGAAAGGAATGAAAATTATTTTGTTTACCCCTCATTTTAACAGACTTATCCTGAGGTAGGGTATGACCTTTACTTCCAGAAACGTCAGAAATGATCTCCTTCAATTCAGGCCCGAATAGGGTCTTACCTTTAAAAGGAATAGCCAAAAGCTTAGATTTTGATGACACATCAGCAGACCAAGATTTGAGCCATAACGTTCTACGCGCCAGAATGGCAAAACCTGCATTTTTTGCTGCTAACTTAGCATCAGTAATAAAAGAATTAGCTAGTTTAAGAGCCTTAATTCTATCCAGAATATCATCTAATGGAGTCTCAACTTTCAAAGACTCTTCTAGAGCTTCAAACCAAAAAGCTGCTGCAGTAGTTACTGGAACAATTCAAGCTGTAGGTTGTAAAAGAAAACCTTGATGAATAAAGAATTTCTTTAAAAGACCTAATTTTTTATCCATAGGATCTTTGAAAGCACAACTATCCTCAATAGGTATAGTTGTACGCTTGGCCAAAGAAGATATAGCTCCCTCTACCTTAGGGACCGTTTGCCACAAGTCCTGAATGGAGTCAGATATAGGGAACATTTTCTTAAAAGTAGGAGGAGGAGAGAAGGGTATGCCTGGTCTATCCCATTCCTTTTTAACAATTTCAGAATTTCTTTTAGCAACCGGAAAAACATCAGTGTAAGTAGGTACCTCTAAATATTTGTCCATCTTACACAATTTCTCTGGTGGTATTATAATAGGTTCACAATCATCCAGAGTCGCTAAAACCTCCCTAAGCAATAGACGTAGGTGTTCAAGCTTAAATTTAAATGACATAACGTCCAAATCTGTCTGAGGTAATATATTTCCTGGGTCTGAAAGCTCACCCTCAGACAGCAATTCCCTAACCCCCAACTCAGAACATTGTGAGGGAGCATCGGAAAAAGCTAATAAAGCACCAGAGGATTCAGTATTTACATTAATACCTGACCTACTGCGTTTACCCTGTAACACTGGTAATTTGGATAATACCTCTGTAAGAGTAGTTGACATAACTGCAGCCATATCCTGCAGAGTAAAAGCATTAGACGCACTAGAAGTACTTGGCGTTGCTTGTGTGGGTGTTAAAGGTTATGACATTTGGGGAGAATTAGATGGTATATCCTGATTCCCTTCAAACTGAGAATCATCCTTAAGCATATTTTAAGTAATAAAAGTATGCCTCTTACATTGTAAGGCCTTTTCAGTACAAGAGGTACATAATGTAAGTGGGGGTTCCACAATCGCTTCTAAACACATAGAACACTTAGTATCCTCAATGTTAGACATGTTGAAAAAAAGACTAACAGTATTTTAAACACTTTGAACAATTTTCCCAAAAAATGTACTGCGCCTTTAAAAAATAAAAAAGCATACAATTTTTCCAAAACTGCAAAAAAAGCTAAATAAATAAATCTGCTTAGCAACACATATTTGATGTGCCCAAAAAGTATTGCACTTAAAAGCAATAAGTAAAAATAACCTTATCAGGACATTTATAGTGAAAAAAATTAAATGTATTAAAAGAAATGACCCCTGCACCTCGCCACAGCTCTAATGTGGTGCCTACCTACCTTAAAGTGCTTGAAAATGATTATACCACGATCCGGTCATCAGAGCATAAGTTGAGACCTAACCGGAGCTCATGTCTGATGCCAAATGAGCAGAAATGTACTGCGCATCGGAGCGCGCAAAAAATAGGCCCCACCCATTGAGGTCAATCACAAACAAACGCAAAACACCGCATAGGAAGCGGTTAGAACAAAAAACCAAGTGGTCCCCCTTTATAATACTGCAGCCCCTAAACAAAATAACGAGCTGCCTCCCCAGTGTCAACAAACACCCAATATGTCACACACAAAAAAAAACATTCTAAATAAAGGTTTTAAAGTAACACCTCTCTCAGATCCACTTTTAACCCCTTTTATAGCAAAAAAATTTCAGCCAATCTGATATAACAGGTCTCCCTCAGAAAAAAGACTGAACATACCTAAAATGCTAATAGCATGCAGCTGTTCTCCACTCTGAAGATTTCATTACACTACCTTCAGCATTCAGTGGGAACCAATGTGGATCTTAGTTACGTCTTCTAAGATTATCAACCTCAGGGCAGAAAACTTCTTCCATATCCCCCTGAGAAAAATAGTACACACCGGTACCATTTGAAAATAAAAAACTTCTTGATTGAAGAAACTAAAACTAACACCTCACTTCACTTCTCCCTAGTATAACACAGGCAAAGAGAATGACTGGGGGTGGAGGGAAAGGGAGGGGCTATATATACAGCTCTGCTGTGGTGCTCTTTGCCACTTCCTGTTGGCAGGAGGTTAATATCCCACAAGTAAGGATGAAATCCGTGGACTCGTCATATCTTTGTAAAAGAAATGGTTACTTTCTCACAAAATATGTCACCTAAACCAGACTTCTAGGCTACTCTGTGAGGAGTAGGAATTTTATCACACATTTCCAGGTAGCAACCATATGGTCTCTTGAAATGGCTCCTTCTTTGTTAATTTGATTTTTGCCCCCTACAGAGCTGTGGGCTTCAAAAACTATGTTATCTTTTAATTAGGATAAACATGTCTTCACCCAGCCAAAAACCATTTGGCAGGGGGTTTTTGTTTTACAGTGAATAGAACTGTTGTTATTCTTATATATAATTAATCCTGTGTAATCACAGAAGTGGGGGAGGATGGAATTTGGTCAGTCAAAGCATCCAATGCTTTATGAATGAATAAATCACCTGGCACTGACTAGTCAAATATATAATAACATACATATTAATCTTTACATATACCTTGACAGTAAACTTTATAATTCAGAATATACAATTTTCTTACTGAAATAATTTATGTCACAGATCCTAATAAGATTGTGAAGGAACCAGTCCCATAGATGTGTAGACCAATAAACTGTTACCACATCAAGGTAACACTGCAAACTAGCCACTTAAACCCATAAATACTCCGGTATAGCGAAAATCATTGCAATGTACTGCCCCTTGAACATAAACATATCCGTGCAGGAAAGTAACACGCCACCTTACCAGGGAGCAGGGACTCACTTCCAATGATCAGAGCGATCCAAAACCGAACCTGTCAGCGTCCCTCACCCTCTCTCGGCACAGTTATTACGCGTGTGTCAGCGTCTATGACGTCACAGTTGCGGGACTCTCAATGAAGACAACTGAACACGGCTATGAGAGCAGGTACAGGTTCACAGCGGTCACAGTGCCATGAGCAATCCAGCTGGTAATAGAAACTTAGGAACAAAAGGAGGACATGCTCAATAAAAGTTCAAAACAAATTTCTAATCCAAGAAGGTAAAAAATACACACATAGAGGAACATAGAGCTCACAACTTAAAACAGGTTAAGACAAATTGGTTAAGACAAAGTACGCCCTAAATGCACGGGCCAACCAACAGCACAAATGAACTACAAATTGTAACATACGTGTGTACATATTTAAGCAATTAATGTTACAATTAAACTATTGATATACTAAACAAGTACAATGTTTCATAAATATATTATGAATAAGATAGTAATAATCAGTTAGCGTGTATATACAAATAACAAACTAGTACATGAATACTGTGAGAAAGGCAGGAAGGATAAAAGACATAAAATACATATGATAATATACATGCGTGAGCAGGATACACAAACGGACGTATATGAAAATCCATGAATAAAATCAAACTGATCATACTATGTAAAAGAAGATCAGGGTCCTTTGGTTCACAGCATAATTGTTCTCTTAATATTTTGAAATGGTTTGTTATTGAAAAGGTAAAAACCCCATACGGGGTGGTGACCCTGATCTTCTTTTAGCCAAAAGGGAGATGTAGTGGATATTTCGAATGGGCACTAGGATACCACATGGTCTTAATTCTAGATTTGACCTCATAAATTTTTGGGAGTAGATTGGTAATCATGCATGTATATTATTATATGTATTATATGCCCTTTATCCTTCATTTGTATTGGCCCATGCATTTAGGGCGTACTTTGTTTTAACCAATAGGATCTTTTGTATACCTGTTTTAAGTTGTGAGCTAGATATAGCACCTTAGGCTATGATTACGGCATAAGCCGAAACGCATAAGCCAGTGGTGATACGCTCTACTGCACATTGTGTTCCTCTGTGTGTGTATTTTTTTACCTTCTTGGATTAGAAATACATTTTTAACTTTTATTGAGCATTTCCTCCTTTTGTTCCACAGATCCTAAAATACATATGATTAATTGTAGGATTAAAATGCAGTACATATAGTAGTACCTGGTTCTGCATGATGGTGTTTTAACAACACACTTTGACAGTGTTATAAGTTAAGTACATGCTACTTTCTTCATACCATAATATTTATTTAAAAAAAAATAAGTCAAGCCAGTGTTCTTCCAAACTAATTTTCCTATTGGATACTTTCTAAATTTAAAATGTATTAAGGAACCCCAAAACCATAAACATATATCCAATAAACCTCAGGGCTCCATAGAACACAGAATATACAGTGATAACCTAGAAAGGCTAACATTTTGCTAACCAGATTACAGGCACTGGTATATATATAAAAAAAGGGGGACCAATGCCGGAAACTGTTTTTAAGTCACTCCCACAATATTCACTTGTAACTAATAGGGAGCTAAACACTCATAACCTATAATATAAAAAGGCCAAGTGTGTTTGTCCGAAGCTGTCATGCACAGTAGAGACAGCACGAGGACAAACACACCTGGCCTTACCTGGCATGCTGTGCTGTTTGCTGCGAAAGTGAGCATGTGGCCGGGCGGGAGTGGGGATGTGGCCGGGCGGGAGCATGGGTGTGGCCGGACATGGTCAGGCGTGGCGGGGGGGGGGGGTGGCCGGGCACGGTCGGCACGAGAGAGAGGGGAGAGAAATAGAAAGAGAGGGGAGAGACAAAAAGAGATAGGAAAGAGCTAAAGAGAGGGGGAAGAGCAGAAGAGAGGGGAAAGTGTAGAAGAGAGGGGGAGAGAGAGCAAAATAGAGGGGAAAGAGCAAAAGAGAGGGGAAAGAGCAAAATAGAGGGAAGAGAGAGAAAAAGAGAGAGCAAAAGAGAGGGGGGAGAGAGAGCAAAAGAGAGGGGGGAGAGAGAGCAAAAGAGAGGGGGGAGAGAGAACAATAGAGAGGGGGGAGAGAGAGCAATAGAGAGCAATAGAGAGGGGGGAGAGAGAGCAATAGAGAGGGGGGAGAGAGAGCAAAAGAGAGGGGGGAGAGAGAGCAAAAGAGAGAGGGAGAGAAAGCAATAGAGAGGGGGAGAGAGAGCAAAAGAGAGGGATGGAGAGAGAGAACAAAAGAGAGGGGACAGAGACAGAGCAAAAGAGAGGGGGGGAGAGAGAGCAAAAGAGAGGGGGAGAGAGAGAGCAAAAAAAAAGGAGAGAGAGAGAGCAAAAGAGAGGGGGAGAGAGAGCGTGCAAAAGAGGGAGGAGAGAGAACTCAAAAGAGGGGGAGAGAGCACAAAAGAGAGGGGGAGAAAGCGCAAAAGAGAGGGGGAGAGAGCGCAAAAGAGAGGGGGAGAGAGCGCAAAAGACAGAGGGAGAGAGAAAGCAAAACAGAGGGGGGAGAGAAAGCAAAACAGAGGGGGGAGAGAGAGAGAGAGGTGGAGCGAGAGAGAGCACAAAAGAGGGAGAGAGAGCGCAAAAGAGAGGGGGAGAGCGAGCAAAAGAGAGGGGGGAGAGAGAGAGCAAAAGAGAGGGGGGAGAGAGAGAGCAAAAGAGAGGAGGGAGAGAGAGAACAAAAGAGAGGGGCAGAGAGAGAGCAAAAGAGAGGGGGAGAGAGAGAGCAAAAGAGAGGGGGAGAGAGCAAAAGAGAGGGGGGAGAGAGAGAGCAAAAGAGAGGGGGAGAAAGAGAGCAAAAGAGAGGGGGAGAGAGCACAAAAGAGAGGGGGAGAGAGCGACAAAAGAGAGGGGGAGAGAGCTACAAAAGAGAGGGGGAGAGAGAGAGCAAAAGAGAGGGGGAGAGAGAGAGCAAAAGAGAGGGGGAGAGAGAGAGCAAAAGAGAGGGGGAGAGAGAGAGAGCAAAAGAGAGGGGGAGAGAGCGCAAAAGAGAGGGGGAGAGAGCGCAAAAGAGAGGGGAGAGAGAGAGAGCAAGGGGTGGGACCGCTGTACTGCAAAAAATGGCCCGTGTGAAGGGCTTTAGGACTAGTATATAAATAAAAGAATATTTACCCTGTAAAACGAGTGATGTTATAAGTTTGTCAGTTCAGATATGCTCCCTGAAAGCTATATGACCAAGTGGGACTTCTGGTGCATACGCTTGAACCTCCCTTATGACAGACAAATGAGCAAATAAGACATCAGATCAGATGCATGGACCCTGCACTTCTTATATGTCAGATATTTATTTATTATTTATTTCAGAGTGGTATCACTGAGCAGCATTGGCCAGTCAAAACAGGGTTCAAGTCCTACAAAAAAAGTGTGGTAACTCACCAAGACTTCCACTCCCTCACAATTAATATTGTTTTATACACACAGACACACTGTATTTATATGTATATAATCTAGATGAAAGCAAATTAAAACCAATGAAGGGCTAAATGGTTGCCTTTGAGCCTGAGGATGGACATCCATGGTTACATTTTTACATGTCAGGGGTGAACTTTTATTTGTCATTTAGGATTCAACCGATACTGAATACTGAGGAACCAGACACCCACTTTTTAGAACACATGAAGGGACATTTGTACAGGTGGCCCTCGTTTTACAACGGTTCAATTTACACCGTTTCAGAATAACAACCTTTTTTCCAGTCATGTGACTGCTATTGAAAAGCAATGAGAAGCAGTGCATTTATTAAAATAGCCAGTAGGTGGAGCTGTCCGCTTGTGTTGCAGCAAAGCCAAGCAAGCTGAAATTAATCAGTTTAACCAGACCTGAGCTATGGAGCAGATTTCAAAGGAACAAGATCTTCCTGTCTATAAATCAGTCCAGATTGGAATGCATAAAAAAACTGTTTGCAGAAAAATGCAAGTGAAGTCTGTGTTGTGTGATTATTTTATTAGGTTTATAATGCTGTTTAGCAAATGTTTTTGTTCATTTAACTTAGTTTAATTATATATTCTGTGTTGTGTGATTATTTTATTATATTTATAATGCTGTTTAGGAAATGTTTTTGTTCATTTAACTTAGTTTAATTATATATTCTGTGTTGTGTGATTATTTTATTAGGTTTATATTGCTGTTTAGCATTTAAAGTCTTCATTTCAAAGCTTTACAAATAATGTATTAGGTGTTACTTATGACAATTTTGAGAGGGGCCTGGAACCTATCACCCTCACTTCCCATTGACTTACATTATAAACTGGGTTTCAATTTACAACGGTTTCGATTTACAACCATTCCTTCTGGAACCTAACCCCGGCGTAAACTGAGGGCTACCTGTATATAGATGATGTTGAATAATCCAAAAAGCTAACAGCTAAATTACGAGTTTTGCGCTGTACCAGGTGTGTAAATACAGGGAGTGCAGAATTATTAGGCAAGTTGTATTTTTGAGGATTAATTTTATTATTGAACAACAACCCTGTTCTCAATGAACCCAAAAAACTCATTAATATCAAAGCTGAATAGTTTTGGAAGTAGTTTTTAGTTTGTTTTTAGTTATAGCTATTTTAGGGGGATATCTGTGTGTGCAGGTGACTATTACTGTGCATAATTATTAGGCAACTTAACAAAAAACAAATATATACCCATTTCAATTATTTATTTTTACCAGTGAAACCAATATAACATCTCAACATTCACAAATATACATTTCTGACATTCAAAAACAAAACAAAAACAAATCAGTGACCAATATAGCCACCTTTCTTTGCAAGGACACTCAAAAGCCTGCCATCCATGGATTCTGTCAGTGTTTTGATCTGTTCACCATCAACATTGCGTGCAGCAGCAACCACAGCCTCCCAGACACTGTTCAGAGAGGTGTACTGTTTTCCCTCCTTGTAAATCTCACATTTGATGATGGACCACAGGTTCTCAATGGGGTTCAGATCAGGTGAACAAGGAGGCCATGTCATTAGATTTTCTTCTTTTATACCCTTTCTTGCCAGCCACGCTGTGGAGTACTTGGACGCATGTGATGGAGCATTGTCCTGCATGAAAATCATGTTTTTCTTGAAGGATGCAGACTTCTTCCTGTACCACTGCTTGAAGAAGGTGTCTTCCAGAAACTGGCAGTAGGACTGGGAGTTGAGCTTGACTCCATCCTCAACCCGAAAAGGCCCCACAAGCTCATCTTTGATGATACCAGCCCAAATCAGTACTCCACCTCCACCTTGCTGGCGTCTGAGTCGGACTGGAGCTCTCTGCCCTTTACCAATCCAGCCACGGGCCCATCCATCTGGCCCATCAAGACTCACTCTCATTTCATCAGTCCATAAAACCTTAGAAAAATCAGTCTTGAGATATTTCTTGGCCCAGTCTTGACGTTTCAGCTTGTGTGTCTTGTTCAGTGGTGGTCGTCTTTCAGCCTTTCTTACCTTGGTCATGTCTCTGAGTATTGCACACCTTGTGCTTTTGGGCACTCCAGTGATGTTGCAGCTCTGAAATATGGCCAAACTGGTGGCAAGTGGCATCTTGGCAGCTGCACGCTTGACTTTTCTCAGTTCATGGGCAGTTATTTTGCGCCTTGGTTTTTCCACACGCTTCTTGCGACCCTGTTGACTATTTTGAATGAAACGCTTGATTGTTCGATGATCACGCTTCAGAAGCTTTGCAATTTTAAGAGTGCTGCATCCCTCTGCAAGATATCTCACTATTTTTGACTTTTCTGAGCCTGTCAAGTCCTTCTTTTGACCCATTTTGCCAAAGGAAAGGAAGTTGCCTAATAATTATGCACAGCTGATATAGGGTGTTCATGTCATTATAGGCTTTCGAGCCTATACAGCTTGGAGTAAGACAACATGCATAAAGAGGATGATGTGGTCAAAATACTCATTTGCCTAATAATTTTGCACTCCCTGTAAAGCAATAAAATTATAAAATGAGCACCATACAACAAAAAAGCCAAGGGCTGAGTTTACATGCTTGTGCTCTCTTTCCCCAATAGACATCATTAGAGAGAGTGTTCGAAAAAATACTAACACCTGCGATCGCGGAATGGCAAATCGTTGTAACGCAACTCCATTGATATCTATGGGGGAAAGAAAGTTACAGTTAAACCTAACACCCTAACATAAACCCCTAGTCTAAATACCCCTTATCAGCTGCTCCCCGACATCGCCAACACTAAATAAAGTTATTAACCCCTAAACCGCCAGCCCCCGACATCGCCAATGCTAAATAAAGTTGTTAACCCCTAAACCGCCGCTCCCTGAAGATAAAGTTATTAACCCCTAAACTGCTGCTCCCTGACATCACCAACACTAAATAAACCTATTAACCCCTAAAGCACTGGCCCCTCACATCGCCAACACTATAATAAAGTATTAACTCCTAAACCTACAGCCCCCACATCGCAACTAATACACTAAACCTATTAACCCCTAAACCGTCAGCCCCCCACATTGTAACTAATAAACTAAACCTATTAAACTCTTAACCACCAGCCCCCCACATTGCAAGACACTAAATTAAACTATTAACCCCTAAACCTAACACCCCCTAACTTTAAATTAAAAGTTACAATATAACTATGTTAAAATGTTTAAAAAAAACTTACCTGTGAAATAATAAAAACTAAGATTAAACTATAAATTAACCTACCATAACTATTCTAATAAAATAAAAAAACTACCAATTAAAAATCCTAAATTACATGATTAAAAAAAACTTAACACTACGAAAAAATAAACAAACCTAAATTACAAATTTAAATAAACCTAATATTATGAATTTTTTTTTAAATCTAACATTACAAAAAATAATAAGCACTAAAAATACAAAGAAATAAAAAATTCTAAGATTACAAAAAATAATAAACAAAATTATCGAAAATAAAAACAATTACACCTAATCTAATAGCCCTATAAAAATAAAAAGCCCCCCAAAATAAAAACACCCCTAACCTAATAATAAACTACCAATAAGAAGGTAGTTTATTGTTAAACGGGCCTTTTGTAGGGCATTGCCTTAAGTTAAACAGCTCTTCTACCTACAAAAAAATTACAAAGTCCCCCCTAAAAGTAAACCCCCCCCATCCAAAATAAAAAAACCTAAGTCTAAAAAAATCCTAAGTTTCCCATTGCCCCTAAAGGGGCATTTGTATGGGCATTGCCCTTAAAATGGCATTCAGCTCTTTTACTGCCCTTAAAAGGGCATGCAGCTCTTTTACTGCCCAAAGCCCTAATAAAAAAAAAAAATACCCTCAAAAATGAAAAAAAATACAACCTAACACTAACCCCAGAATATTTACTCATGGTTCCTGAAGTCCCGTCATCTATCCTCATCCAGGCAGCGAGAAGTCTTAATCAAGGCAGCGACATCTTCCTCCATCGTGGGACCATCTTCTCTCTTCATCCTGGTGGCTCAGAACTGTGGAGACGCGGAGCAGAGCTGTCCAGGACAGGCGATGACATCCAGCGCGGATCGTCCTCTTCATACGGTCACCGCCAAACATAGGGCCGGATTTACAGCCCAGGTGCCTGTAGGCACCAAAATCAAAAGCACCACCTACGCGCTCCTGGTTCAAATGTATGAACCTATATATACAGTTTTATAGAATTATGATTTTTGTTTACAGCAGCTGCTTATTTTGCCACATAAAAGACAGTCTATGATCTATAACAAAACACTCCAGACAGTATTTACCCAGTATGATGAGATTCCAGTCAGAACAGTATTTGTTTTTATATCATTTTACCAGAAAAGTGCAAGTTGTCTAGACTGGGACTTCATTTAGAAACTTTGCTAACCAAGCCTGCAATGTGCACAATCAACCAAAGTTGTTTTATTAAAGTGTGTTTATCCTGTGCAACAGCCCTGGCATTTTGCATTTTAGCAATAATATTCATACCTAATACCTATGGTATTTTATATGAAAGATTGCGCTCTGACTGTACAATCTGTCATTTTGATTTTGACAGCAGCTGATACATGCCCACCGTGTACTCAAAGCGCTCTGTAATAGTGCACAAATAGTCACTCGCTGTCACTCCCCAGAAAAAAACAACCCCCACACACTTACTCTCAGGACGCTCTGGCTGCATTTACTGGAGAAACGGATCGGACCGGCCAGAGTGATAGCCATCTTTGTTTAGGACAAAGTTATTATCTACTATGGTGAGTGAGGACAGAGGAGTGCAGAAAAGGCATACGGAGCAGAGAGACAGACGTCCCTCTATGGAAGGTGCCTGTAGGCACATGCCTACTCTGCCTAGTGGTAAATCCGGCCCTGGCCGCACACTGAGGATTGAATGCAAGCTACCCGTTTAGAAATGGGGTACCTTGCATTCCTATTGGCTGACATTTTCAAATCAGCCAATAGGATGAGAGCTACTGAAATCCTATTGGCTGTGCATCAAGGCTCCTAGGAGGAGTGCATTAAGGCTCTCGCCAACATCAGAGGAACTATACCATCTACAGCAGGTGAAATTTACCAGGTGACAGAAGAGAATTGGTAAGGACATACCTCAAAAATCCCACACAATAGTCGCACTGAGCTTTACAGATTCAGTGAGTTGCAAGCCTCCACGGGGGGCAGACATTACATCTAGCTCATGGCAGTAGAGGGCCGAGACCCTCAGTTTCTAATATTTAGCAAACTCAAATACTAACTAGAAGAGGTGATCTGCCTGAGCTCTACACTTAAACAAAGAGCACCGGTATTAGGCTCTGGCAATCTAAGAGTTGCCAGGTGTAAAGGTAAAAAGAAGCTAGTTACCCACAATGGGAAATGGAAGCAGAGACTGTGTATAGGAATTTTTCTCCTGTATGGTATTGCCGGAGCTCAAAATCTCACAGGATCTCCTTCCGTTCAGCCGTCTACAGTCCATGACGTAGATGGGTATTCTCCAATCCCATCAGAAGCAAGGAAGCACTGGAATGAAACAAGACAGACAGACGCAGCCTGATTTAAGTGTAATAATATTTAATAGGATGTAAGTGCGCATATACAAGTGGCTACCTACAAAAAATAAAACAATACAAGCAGTATGAAAAACAAATGCTGTTTACAAATGACATATATTCCAAACCAAGGAACGGATGGAAGTACGGGAGAGACTTCCATCCATTCCTTGGTTTGGAATATATGCCATTTGTAAACCACATTGGTTTCTCATAGTGCTTGTATTGTTATATTTTTTGTAAGTGCACACTTAATCAAGCAACTGAGACAATCGGTATAACACCTAAATCCATGTGGGGTGAACAGACGGCTCGATTATACACCTTATGCTACCTGTGTAGCCAGTCTGTTCATATGCTAGATTTGCGGGTCCCTCTGGGAAGCCATACTGTTGGTGGATTGAGCACAACCCCCTTCATTTCCTGCTGACCCTAGTGCCAGCGGGTCATATCCCTCTCCCTTTTCCTGTCATCGTCCAGTGCGGACACTTGCCCTGGGGAGAAGTGACAATCTAAGGCCTAATAATAAAATCCCATATTTGATGAATAGCTTCTAAACAAGTCTTCTTGCAAACAAGAGGAGCTAGGTTACGCTCCAATATAGACATTTGACCCTAAAAGATATGTGCAGTCTGACAGACAAAAACTGAAAAAGATGCAAACTCTCTATAACAAAGCCACCATTTTAAACAAAAGATAAGCTATGTCTGTAAACTGACTATTTTAAAAGAAACAGAAGATACTGACACATAGCAAGCAAAACATAAATAAAATGGAAGGCATTCATAGCTACATTAATTGGGGAACTTGTGCATCTCGATGGATAGATGTAAGCACCCAGATAATAAATAAACAGCTGCTGTTTTCTTCCATTATATGTTGAGCTGTGAGACCATAACCCATTAATCACAGAGTACTGCTGACCTAGGAGAATATTGGCCTTCTTCCTAAATCTCCTTTAGCTCAATAGCTAGGTGAATTATCTATATAAGCCTTACCGCATCAGAGCTATAACCTAAAACCCCAGAGTGCTGCTATGTCCGCTAGAAGATCTGCTAAGGCCAACAAAGGGGCTAAATCCATATCAATGGACACATTCTTCAAAGCTCCTAAAATAAATAAATCTCAGGGATTACCTATCACAAAGATGGAGGAAAAAACGAATCTGAAAATGAAAACTTCACAGAATTGGAAGATCTGACCCCTGCGACTAAAGCTGACCTTCAAGCCTTGGTATCCGATATTGCTTCAAATTTTGAGAAGTTGTGGGAGAAAATGGATAGCTTTCACTAACAGTCTAAAAGACATAAAAAACGAACTGGGAAACCTGGTAGATACTTTAGAAACCCCCACAGATGAATTGGGCGAAGAAGTCACCATGGTCTCACAGTCTCTATCAACTCAACAACAAACAATATTGGAGCTAGAAGACAAACTGGAAGATATGGAAAATAGGAGTAGAAGATCTAACATTAGAATCAAAGGAATTCCTGAGTTGATCTCCAATGAAGAACTACCTTCTTATCTTCAACAATTGCTTCATGCTATCCTGGGAGAATCCAATGAGTTAGAATACCAATTGGAGAGAGCTCACAGAGCTCTTAGAGCAAAACCGAAACAGGATCAGCCGCCAAGAGATGTAATCATCAAGCTCCTCAGATTCCCTGATAGAGAAAAAAATTCTGCTAGCAGTCAGACAAAATCCCACATTTAAATTTCAAGGGAACGTATTTCAATTCTTCCAGGACCTCTGTGTTAGAACCCTGCAAAGAAGAAACACATTACGTCCATTTACTTCAATATTAAGAAAACATCACATTCCGTATAGATGGGGTTTTCCTTTTGTGCTACATGTTATGAAAAATGGAAGAACAGCTATTATCAAAACAGTAGAGGTAATTCCTTACATCTCTAAATTTCTTGGTCTAGAACCACCTGATATTCCAGCTACAGAAGTTCCACCGAACCCACGTGACCCATCTCACCCTCAAGCTAGACATCAAAGATCAAAGTGGACAAGAGTTAATAAAAAGAAAAATAAATCCTGAAGAAATCTGATTTGAGATAAAAGCTCTTTTAAAAAAATTGACACTACTAGATGGTGATTCTGGGATGTACTTGAAATAAAAAAACATAATTTATGTAAGAATTTACCTGATAAATTCATTTCTTTCATATTGGCAAGAGTCCATGAGCTAGTGACGTATGGGATATACAATCCTACCAGGAGGGCCAAGTTTCCCAAACCTTAAAATGCCTATAAATACACCCCTCACCACACCCATAATTTTGTTTAACGAATAGCCAAGTAGTGGGGTGATAAAGAAAGGAGTAAAAACATCAACAAAGGAATTTGGAAATAATTGTATTTATACAAAAAAATCATAACCACCATAAAAAGGGTGGGCCTCATGGACTCTTGCCAATATGAAAGAAATGAATTTATCAGGTAAATTCTAACATAAATTATGTTTTCTTTTATGTAATTGGCAAGAGTCCATAAGCTAGTGATGTATGGGATATCAATACCCAAGGTGTGGAACTCCACGCAAGAGTCACTAGAGAGGGAGGGATAAAAATAAAGAACAGCCATTTTCCGCTGAAATGACAAGAAAAAACTAAAATATAAGCAGAAGAACCAAACTGAAACAGCTGCCTAAAGAACTTTTCTACCAAAGACTGCTTCTGAAGAAGCAAATACATCAAAACGGTAGAATTTAGTAAATGTATGCAAAGAGGACCAAGTTGCTGCTTTACAAATCTGATCAACTGAAGCTTCATTCTTAAAAGCCCACGAAGTGGAGACTGATCTAGTAGAATGAGCTGAAATTCTCTGAGGCGGGGCCTGACCCGACTCCAAATAAGCTTGATGAATCAAAAGCTTTAACCAAGAAGCCAAGGAAATAGCAGAAGCCTTCTAACCTTTCCTAGAACCAGAAAATATAACAAATAGACTAGAAGTCTTCCTGAAATCTTTAGTAGCTTCAACATAATATTTCAAAGCTCTCACCACATCCAAAGAATGTAAGGATCTTTACAAAGGATTCTTAGGATTAGGACACAAGGAAGGGACAACGATTTCTCTACTAATGTTGTTAGAATTCACAACCTTAGGTAAAAAATCAAATGAAGTCCGCAAAACCGCCTTATCCTGATGAAAAATCAGAAAACACAATTTATGCTTACCTGATAAATTTATTTCTCTTGTGGTGTATCCAGTCCACGGATCATCCATTACTTGTGGGATATTCTCATTCCCAACAGGAAGTTGCAAGAGGACACCCACAGCAGAGCTGTAATATAGCTCCTCCCCTAACTGTCATAGCCAGTCATTCGACCGAAAACAAGCCGAGAAAGGAGGAACCATAGGGTGCAGTGTTTACTGTAGTTTAAATTTAAAAATTACCTGCCTTAAAATGACAGGGCGGGCCGTGGACTGGATACACCACAAGAGAAATAAATTTATCAGGTAAGCATAAATTGTGTTTTCTCTTGTAAGGTGTATCCAGTCCACGGATCATCCATTACTTGTGGGATACCAATACCAAAGCTAAAGTACACGGATGAAGGGAGGGACAAGGCAGGAACTTAAATGGAAGGAACCACTGCCCGTAAAACCTTTCTCCCAAATATAGCCTCCGAAGAAGCAAAAGTATAAAATTTGTAAAATTTTTAAAAAATATGAAGTGAAGACCAAGTCGTCGCCTTGCAAATCTGATCAAAAGAAGCCTAATTTTTAAAGGCCCAAGTGGAAGCCACAGCTCTAGTGGAATGAGCTGTAATCCTTTCAGGAGGCTGCTGTCCAGCAGTCTCATAGGCTAAGCAGATTAAGCTTCTTAGTCAAAAAGAAAAAGAGGTTGCCGAAGCCTTTTGACCTCTCCTCTGTCCAGAGTAGACAACAAACAAAGCAGATGTTTGACGAAAATCTTTAGTAGTTTGTAAGTAAAACTTTAAAGCACGGACCACGTCCAAATTGTGTAACACAAGGATGGAACAACAATCTCTTGATTGATATTCTTGTTAGATACCACCTTAGGTAAGAACCCAGGTTTGGTAAGCAGGACTACCTTATCCGTATGAAAAATCAGATAAGGAGAATCACATTGTAAGGCAGATAGCTCAGAGACTCTACGAGCCGAGGAAATAGCTACCAAAAAAAAGAACTTTCCAAGATAAAAGCTTGATATCTATGGAATGAAGAGGTTCAAACGGAACTCCTTGAAGAACCTTAAGAACCAAGTTTAAGCTCCATGGTGGAGCAACAGGTTTAAACACAGGCTTGATTCTAACTAAAGCCTGACAAAATGCCTGAACGTCTGGAACATCTGCCAGACGCTTAACTAGCTGACAATCCTTTTTCCAAACCTTCTTGGAGAAAAGATAATATCCTAGCAATCCTGACCTTACTCCATGAGTAACCCTTGGATTCACACCAATAAAGATATCTACGCCATACCTTATGGTAAATTTTCCTGGTGACAGGCTTTCGTGCCTGTCTTAAGGTATCAATAACTGACTCAGAGAAGCCACGCTTTGATAAAATCAAGCGTTCAATCTCCAGGCAGTCAGCCTCAGAGAAATTAGATTTGGATGGTTGAAAGGACCCTGAAGTGGAAGGTCCTGTTTCAGAGGAAGAGACCATGGTGGAAAGGATGACATGTCCACTAGATCTGCATACCAGGTCCTGCGTGGCCACGCAGGTGCTATCAGAATCACCGATGCTCTCTCCTGCTTGATCTTGGCAATCAGTCGAGGGAGCAGAGGAAACGGTGGAAACACATAAGCCAGGTTGAAAGACCAGGGCGCTGCTAGAGCATCTATCAGTGTCGCCTTGGGATCCCTGGACCTGGATCCGTAACACGGAAGCTTGGAGTTCTGGCGAGACGCCATGAGATCCAGTTCTGGTTTGCCCCAACGATGAATCAGTTGTGCAAATGCCTCCGGATGGAGTTCCCACTCTCCCGGATGAAAAGTCTGACGACTTAGAAAATCCGCCTCCCAGTGCTCTACACCTGGGATATGGATAGCTGATAGGTGACAAGAGTGAATCTCTGCCCAGCGAATTATTTTTGAAACTTCTAACATCTCTAGGGAACTTCTCGTTCCCCCTTGGTGGTTGATGTAAGCTACAGTCGTGATGTTGTCCGACTGAAATCTGATGTACCTCAGAGTTGCTAACTGAGGCCAAGCCTGAAGAGCCTTGAATATCGCTCTTAGTTCCAGAATATTTAATGGAAGGAGAGACTCCTCCTGAGTCCATGATCCCTGAGCCTTCAGGGAGTTCCAGACTGCACCCCAACCTAGAAGGCTGGCATCTGTCGTAACAATTGTCCAATCTGGCCTGCGAAAGGTCATACCTTTGGACAGATGGACCTGAGATAGCCACCAGAGAAGAGAATCCCTGGTCTCTTGGTCCAGATTCAGTTGAGGGGACAAATCTGTGTAATCCCCGCTCCACTGACTGAGCATGCATAGTTGCAGCGGTCTGAGATGTAAGCGTGCAAACGGCACTATGTCCATTGCCGCTACCATTAAGCCGATTACTTCCATACACTGAACCACCGAAGGGCGCGGAATGGAATGAAGAACCCGGAAGGAATTTAGAAGCTTTGATAACCTGGACTCCGTCAGGTGAATTTTCATTTCTACAGAATCTATCAGAGTCCCTAGAAAGGAAACTCTTGTGAGTGGGGATAGAGAACTCTTTTCCTTGTTCACTTTCCACCAATGCGACCACAGAAATGCCAGTACTACGTCCGTATGAGACTTGGCAATTTGGAAGTTTGACGCCTGTTTCAGGATGTCGTCTAAATAAGGGGCTACTGCTATGCCCCGCGGCCTTAGGACCACCATAAGTGACCCTAGAACCTTTGTAAAGATTATTGGGGCTGTAGCTAATCCCAAGGGAAGAGCTACAACTGGTAATGCCTGTCTTAAAAGGCAAACCTGAGAAACCGATGATGATCTTTGTGTATCGGAATGTGAAGATAAGCATCCTTTAGATCCACTGTAGTCATATATTGACCCTCCTGGATCAGTGGTAGGATGGTACGAATAGTTTCCATCGGAACTTTGAGGAATTTGTTTAAGATCTTTAGATCCAAAATTGGTCTGAAGGTTCCCTCTTTTTTGGGAACCACAAACAGATTTGAGTAAAAACCCTGTCCCTGTTCATCCTTTGGAACTGGATGGATCACTCCCATAACTAGGAGGACTCGTACACAGTGTAAGAATGCCTCTCTCTTTATCTGGTGTGCAGATAATTGTGAAAGGTGAAATCTCCCTTTTGGGGGGGAAGCTTTGAAGTCCAGAAGATATCCCTGGGATATAATTTCCAACGCCCAGGGATCCTGAACATCTTCATGCTGTCTTAGAGGCAGCAGCAGGCTTTTTTACCTGCTTAACTTTTTTCCATGTCTGGTTTGGTCTCCAGACCGTCTTGGATTGAGCAAAAGTTCCCTCTTGTTTATTATTAGAGGAAGTTGATGCCGCACCTGCCTTGAAGTTTTGAAAGTCACGAAAATTAGACTGTTTGGCCCTAGATTTGGACCTGTCCTGAGGAAGGGCATGACCTTTTCCTCCAGTGATATCAGCAATAATCTCCTTCAACCAGGCCCGAATAGGGTCTGCCCCTTGAAGGGAATGTTAAGTAGCTTAGATTTTGAAGTCACGTCAGCTGACCATGATCTAAGCCATAGCGCTCTGCACACCTGTATAGCAAAACCAGAATTCTTAGCCGTTAGTTTAGTCAAATGAACAATGGCATCAGAATAAAAGAATTGGCTAGCTTAAGTGCTCTAAGTTTGCCAAGTATGTCATCCAATGGAATCGCTACCTGTAAAGCCTCTTCCAGAGACTCAAACCAGTACGCCGCAGCAGCAGTGACAGGGGCAATGCATGCAAGGGGCTGTAGGATAAAACCTTGTTGAATAAATATTTTCTTAAGGTAACCTCTAATTTTTTATCCATTGGATCTAAAAAAAAAAAAGCACAACTGTCCTCGACAGGGATAGTAGTACGCTTTACTAGAGTAGAAACTACTCCCTCCACCTTAGGGACTGTCTGCCATAAGTCCCATGTGGTGGCGTCTATTGGAAACATTTTTCTAAAAATAGGAGGGGAAGAGAACGGCACACCTGGTCTATCCCATTCCTTATTAATAATTTCTGTAAACCTTTTAGGTATTTGGAAAAACATCAGTACACACCGACACTGCAAAGTATTTATCCAGTCTACACAATTTCTCTGGCACTGCAATGGTATCACAGTCATTCAGAGCAGCTAAAACCTCCCTAAGCAACACGCGGAGGTGTTCAAGTTTAAATTTAAATGTAGAAATATTAGAATCAGGTATCTTTCCTGAGTCATTAACATCACCCACTGACTGAAGCTCTCTTTCCTCAGCTTCTGCATATTGTGAGACAGTATCAGACATGGTTCTTAAAGCGTCAGTATGCTCTGCATTTTGTCTCACCCCAGAGCTATCTCGCTTACCTCTAAGTTCAGGTAGTCTGGCTAATACCACTGACAGTGTATTATCCATGACTGCCGCCATGTCTTGTAAAGTAAACGCTATGGGCGCCCTAGATGTACTTGGCGCCATTTGAGCGTGAGTCCCTTAAGCGGGAGTCAAAGGGTCTGACACGTGGGGAAAGTTAGTCGGCATAACTTCCCCCTCGTCAGATTCCTCTGGTGATACATTTTTTAAAGACAGAAAATTATCTTTATTGCATAAAATGAAATCAGTACATTTGGTACACATTCTAAGAGGGGGTTCCACCATGGCTTTTATACATAATAAACAAGGAGTTTCTTCTATGTCAGACATGTTTATACAGAATAGCAATGAGACTAGCAAGCTTGGAAAACACTTTAAATCAAGTTAACAAGCAAATATAAAAAATGGTACTGTGCCTTTAAGAGAAACAAATTTTGTCAGAATTTGAAAAACAGTGAAAAAATGCAGTAAATGAAATGAAATTTTTACAGTGTGTATAATAGGCTAACAGAGCATTGCACCCACTTGCAAATGGATGATTAACCCCTTAGTTCAAAAAACGGATCAAAAAAACGAAATAGACGTTTTTTAACAATCACAACTAACTGCCACAGCAAGCTGTGGCCCTACCTTCCCCAATAAACGACTTTGGAAAGCCTTTGGGCCCTTTAGAGATGTCTTATAGCATTCAGAGGGCCTTTGAGGGAAGCTGGATGTCACAGTTTGTAATTTTAACTGCACCAACTGTAATTTTTATACTACAACAGTGTAAATTGTTTCTAGTCAAAATTTAAGTCATGTGGAAAAAACTAGGCCCCAATAAAGTTTTATCACCAAAGCATATATAAAAACGATTAAACATGCCAGCAAACGTTTTATATTGTAAATATCATAAGGGTATTACCCCTGGGAGTAAGCATGATACCAGTCGTTATTAAATCACTGTATTCAGGCTTAACTTACATTAATCCGGTCTCAGCAGCATTTTCTAGTGTTTTCCATCTCTAGAAAAAATTATAACTGCACATACCTGATAGCAGAATAAACTGCACGCCATTCTCTCGCTGAAGTTACCTCATCTGTGTAATCCCCTCAGACATGTGAGAATAGCAATGGATCTTAGTTACAACCTGCTAAGATCATAGAAACCTCAGGCAGATTCTTCTTCTATTTACTGCCTGAGATAAAATAGCACAACTCCGGTACTATTTAAAAATAACAAACTTTTGATTGAAGAAAATAAACTAGCTATATTTAACCACTCTCTCCTACAACGTCCTAGCTTGTTGAGAGTTGCAAGAGAATGACTGGCTATGACAGTTAGGGGAGGAGCTATATTACAGCTCTGCTGTGGGTGTCCTCTTGCAACTTCCTGTTGGGAATGAGAATATCCCACAAGTAATGGATGATCCGTGGACTGGATACACCTTACAAGAGAAAAGGAGATTCACAAGAAAGAGCAGATAGCTCAGAAACTCTTCTAGCATAAGAGATGGCCAAAAGGAACAACACTTTCCAAGAAAGTATTTTAATGTCCAAAGAATGCATAGGCTCAAATGGAGGAGCCTGTAAAGCCCTCAAAACCAAATTAAGACTCCAAGGAGGAGAGATTGATTTAATGATAGGCTTAATACAAACCAAAGCCTGTACAAAACAGTGAATATCAGGAAGTTTGGCAATCTTTCTGTGAAATAAAACAGAAAGAGTAGTGATGTCGCGAATTGTTCGTCTGTGAATAGTTCCCGGCGAACATAGCTTGTTCGCGTTCGCCGTGGCGGGCGAACATATGCGATGTTCGATCCACCCCATATTAGTTATCATTGATTAAACTTTGACCCTGTATCTCACAGTCTGAAGACACATTCCAGCCAATCAGCAGCAGACCCTCCCTCCCAGACCCTCCCAGCTCCTGGACAGCAGCCATTTTAGATTCATTCGGAAGCTGCTTTCTTAGTGAGAGGAGGGACAGTGTAGCTGCTGCTGATTTAATAGGGAAATTGAGAGCTAGGCTAGTGTATTCAGTGTCCACTACAGTCCTGAAGCACTCATCTGATCTCTGCTGTAAGGACAGCACCCCAAAAAGCCCTTTTTAGGGCCGCTTTTTTCCCCCTGTGTAATCTAATTGCAGTTACATGCCTGCCAAGCCACTTGCCCAGTGCCACCACTCATATCTGGTGTAACAGTAGTGTAAATAATTTAAAAAATAAAAACTTTTTTGACTGTGAAACATCAGTCTGCTAGTGTAATCTAATTGCAGTTGCCTGCCTGCCAGCGTGTGTGCCAGGCCCACTTGTCCAGTGCCACCACTCATATCTGGTGTAACAGTAGTGTAAATAATTTAAAAAAAAAAAAAAATTTGACTGTGAAACATCAGTCTGCTAGTGTAATCTAATTGCAGTTACCTGCCTGCCAGCGTGTGTGCCAGGCCCACTTGCCCAGTGCCACCACTCATATCTGGTGTAACAGTAGTGTAAATAATTAAAAAAAAAAAACTTTTTTGACTGTGAAACATCAGTCTGCTAGTGTAATATAATTGCAGTTGCCTGCCTGCCTGCCAGTGTGTGTGCCAGGCCCACTTGCCCAGTGCCACCACTCATATCTGGTGTAACAGTAGTGTAAATAATTTAAAAAAAAAAACTTTTTTGACTGTGAAACATCAGTCTGCTAGTGTAATCTAATTGCAGTTGCCTGCCTGCAAGCGTGTGTGCCAGGCCCACTTGCCCAGTGCCACCACTCATATCTGGTGTAACAGTAGTGTAAATAATTTAAAAAAAAAAACTTTTTTGACTGTGAAACATCAGTCTGCTAGTGTAATCTAATTGCAGTTGCCTGCCTGATAGCGTGTGTGCCAGGCCCACTTGCCACCACTCATATCTGGTGTAACAGTAGTGTAAATAATAAAAAAAAAAAAAAAAACTTTCTTGACTGTGAAACATCAGTTTGCTAGTGTAATCTAATTGCAGTTGCCTGCCTGTCAGCATGTGTGCCAGGCCCACTTGCCCAGTGCCACCACTCATATCTGGTGTAACAGTAGTGTAAATAATTAAAAAAAAAAAACTTGGGGGGGCGGAGCTAACCGCTGAACAGGATGGCAGCATGAGTTGTGAGCTCTCCCTGTTTTCTGCCTTATAAATAATAATTAGTAGCCCGAACTATCTAAAAAGGGTGAAACTTCACTATCCCTGGCACCCAGAGGCGCACTAACATCAAGTGGCATAAGAGCAAAGTGAAAAGAACATCTGTTTAACGAGAAAATCTGCAGGCTTCTCCACCAACGCAAGCAGCACGGGAGGCAACTGGTCTCTGAGAAACCGTGCAAAGCTAACCGGCGATAATCTCAAGTCCCCACAGGGTCGGGGCTCCGCTCTGGGGCATTATTGGAGACTTTGTGCCCCCCGTGGGAGTCAGAGGTTTCTCCTGAGGATGACTTACTCCTGCTGATACAGGTCGGACTGACACTTTACCTGTAGCCCGGACCGCAGATTTTGGTGCAGATCTTGGCGCGCACGAGAAGCCGACACAAGGAGGGCTCCCACTACCTGAAGCGTGACATCGCTCGATCGGCTGACACATCTTTCTTCGCTGTGACTACCCGGAGGGCCGGGGCTCCGCTCCGGGTCAGGCTGCAGCTGCTCCAGGACTCAGGCGATAGACATCAAGCGGTGAGTCTCGATATGTGGGCCTGATTTGGGCCGTTACCCTATACCAGCTGGCCGCTTACCCCGCCTTACAAGCCGAGGCTACCATCGATCCGAAGTAAAGACCTGACGGGGAACTTTAATCTGAAAGTGCGCCATTTCCCTCAGGGCGCGAATCGCCGCCATCTTGCGGCCTCACATTGGCCCTTCCTCTGCAGTGGGCCTAGGACGGACCAGGGTAAGAGTGCCTTGCGCACGTAACTACATCTTACACAATCAAACCCTGCTGTTTAGAACTCTAAAAGGATAGCCCAGACTACCAGGAATAGGGCTTCCACTGCCAGGTTGCATCATAACAGACTCTTTATATCAGTCTAACAGCTTCATAAACTGTAACTATTTTCTAAGCCAACCGACTATGCACTCACACTGGGCCACGTAATACCAAGTTTAGCACATAACAAAGACACCCTTTCTGTTTCTCAGCCACCACACCTTCGGCAGAGGTGCCGTCTACATATACCCTCCAGGTACTGTGTGAGAGAGCCAGCCCAGCCTTGCTTTTAACCCCACTGCTACAGAAAAGTTGGTTGGTTGTTTTAATCAAAGCCTATTGATGAACATTATTCCCCCCAGATTGCACGCTTTATGATAGTGCCCACTGTGGATCTAATGGACTTTCTCCTATGAACAGCAGTATTGATAGATTAATCTAGAGGGCAACGTCCTGCACACCTAGGTGACTGTGCCATTCATCTACCTATTACCTAACTGCAATCCCCGGGACTATAAGCTGTACCTGCCCTGTACTCAGATAGCCTTCTGAGTTTGAATTGTATCTATATATTGTTAAGTATTTTAATGCATAATTTACCTGCTATGTATAGAGCTTCCTTGCTGTGTGTAGAATCAGTGATATAGCCACGGTGACAGGGGATAAATTTTATTGGTTTAGACACCTAAATTACTTAGTTTAGACTTCTGCATCATCTAGATCCAACCTACCTAGGTCCCAACACCCACGCCTCAGTATTTAATCCAACTCTCTGAGGGAATAGTTTGTCTGCCCACCCTCTCTCCTGGTGTTGTACCCCTTTATCCCTCTGAATTAAGTGATAACCTATTGGCTGTGGGCTTTTCCTACACTAATTGGCACATCCTGCTTAGTGCACTATTCAGAATTGGGTAACATTACTGCTACAAAATCTGTGTTTGCCTATTAACATCTATTTTTTATGTTTTAGGTTACATATCTGGTTCATAATGTTTAATGTTTACCCTAACCTTAGTTCTCTCATTACAGACCTATTACTATAAGAGGTTACCTTTCCACAGATATATAGTATAAGGTGGTATTTTGTCCTCTCAAATGTATCACTGTTTTACAGGTCTAGAGATGTTATTTTTCACTAGGTGTTAAAGACCAGAAGCCCACCACTACAACAATTTGAGCACTCTCTCCACCCCTTTCCTGCTGTGCGCAGTCACAGTAGGTCATACCCCCATTCCTTTCTCCGTCTTGACCCAGTGTGGGTAACTTCCCCTGGAGAGGGTGTACATTGAGAATTTCGCTCTGCTGACCTCAGCAGCGGACTGATTGGGATCTACTCATACTCAAGGGCATACCCACAAAATTCACTCTGGCAGTAAACAACCTGCTGGAAATGGCCGCCTAAATCAAGATTGACGTCAGGGGGACTTTAGTTAGACACTCCTCACCATTGTCCTACTTACTATTCTCTATACTATAGAGCAAAGGCTCAACCACACTGGTCTGACACGGAAAACAGGCTCTAAAATATGTCCCAGGCTTCTAAGAGAAAATCAAAACCGTCCCACCCACCCCGGAAAACAGTTGCAGATCATTTTAAGAATCACAACGCTGGGAAATCCCAAATGTATAGGGAATCTGCTTCTGCACTGGAGGGCAGCGAATCTGAGGGCAGCATGGACTCCCAATCCCCTATGCCAGATGCTCTGTCTGCCAACATTGTTGATGTCCTAACCAGGCGTATGAACCTCCTTCAAGACACGCTAACAAAAGAAATTAAAGGTTCTACAGCTGAGCTTCGTAGAGAAATTGGGGCATTAGGAGAGCGCACTGAAACTTTAGAACACAAACAAGAAGACCTAGCTGTGGATCATGCCCACCTACAAGCTTACTCTCAAAACCTAGCGATACAGATATCTGATCTGGAGTTAAAATTAGCCGATATGGAGGACCGCTCCAGACGAAATAATCTGAGATTTCGTGGAATATCAGAGGAAATCGGCCCCCAAGAACTGGAGTCTTATGTTTTGGAGTTCTGCAATATCCTGCTACCTTCTTTGGATCCGCCAGGCCTCTTGTTAGACAGAGTCCACAGAGTAGCACGGCCTAGATCTGTTTCCCAAGACAAGCCCAGAGATGTCCTAGCTAGGATTCATTTCTTCACCCATAAAGAGAAGATACTGAGAGAGCTGGTTAATAAACCTCAACTCCCGGATAAATTCCTCCAAATTACTGTATTCCCGGACATCTCCAGTTACACCTTGCAGAAAAGGAGATCCTTCAGGAATATTACTCAGATCCTAAGAGCGGATAATGTCAGATATAGATGGGGATACCCAACAAGGCTCATAGTTTCTAAAGATGGTGAGACTCACACAATTTTTACCCCTAAAGAGGGGTTTGACCTGCTACAGAGTTGGGGCCTAACTTCAGCTAAACCCCGATCAGAAGCAAATTCTTCGACCTCTAGAGACTGCTCTGAAACCACGAGCACGGTTCAATCATCGCAGAAACCTAGTCGTACCGACACCCCACAGGTCACAAGAATCCGAGCTAGTGCTCTAGATTTCACTCCTGGACTCCAAAAGCATACTAAATGAGAGATAGATAGCTCTGGTCTTTACACCTAACAACTCCTGTTACCACAATGTTTCTACATCTGAAATTGAGCAAAATGTATATATTGTTGAATATATTTATCATGTGTTAATTGTTCATTATCTAAATGGTGTAGGGCGACCCGGGATTCCCCGTGAAGGAGGGGCTGTTTGCCCAGAGATACCTGATTTCCTAAGTAATTATCTCCTCGCGGTTGGGACTCAAGGGTGCTCCCTGCCCCATTATACTATCCAGGTAGCTAGACCTCCCTTGAACATTTACTTGTTGCTAAATTGAATTATTCCTAGGGATAGTAGAAACCATGGTGCATTTCATAACACTAATGATATCTATCACTATGCTAATAGAAAGATAATATGCTATTCAGTCTATTGTAAAGACAATGGTTTGTTCTTTTTGTTCATACTCCCCCAATGACAGTCAATCTACATCTACAAGTCACATACTTGTACTAACCCCCCCCCCCTCCATATACGCAAATATATTTGTGCTATCCCCTTGTACGGGGACTGGAGAAGTCAGTTTTGTATTCAGACACACTTCTCCTCTTGGTGATCCAGTGGTTCACCATATTGGCTACAGTTTTTAAATCTCACCCAATTCATACAATTACGATTGGCTCAAACCTATAGTCTTACTTTGTACTGTCTGTGTTCAACAGTTGTTTGTCCAGTTCTTTTGTTCAACATTTTCACGTTCTCTCTTTTACTTTTTTCTCATTGCACCCCAGGTGTTGGTATTGCCCACTAATACGAACGTTGAACTTAGAGTTCATCAAGTGCCATATTCAGGTGCGCAGACCCAGGCGGGGTGAGTTACATACCTAATTCCTCTCCTTTTCCTTGTCCCTTATTGCCTATCCCCCCCCCCATTACCCTTCTTAAACTTAAAGATGGCGGCGACTTCGAATAGTATTTCCTTTGCAACTTTAAATGTCAAAGGACTTAATTCACAAGAAAAGAGAAGCATGCTTACCAATATCATGAGGTCTCTGAAAGTACAAGTTGTATTTCTGCAAGAGACTCATTGGCTTGCGACAACCCAGAACCCATACAGAACCCCTGAATATCCTATAGTGGTCCTAGCCTCCCATACTGAGAAAACAAGAGGTGTAGCAATTGCCATACATAAATCCCTACATTTCGAACATATCCATGCAGAGAAAGATAACCAGGGACGATTCATCTTGCTTAACTGCAGGTTAAATGGTATCCTGTTTACTCTTGCCAATATATACGCCCCAAATCAATTACAATCTAAATTCTTGAAAGGGATACTGGTCAAAATTGAGAAACACAGGACGGGAACGACAATCCTAGGGGGCGACTTCAATATGATTTGGGATCCCCTACTAGATAAGAAAGTTCAGAAAGGGAAAAAAATTGACGCATACTCTATAACCACTGCTAATAAATTTCGACAATACATTATCCAGCATAATCTATACGACATTTGGAGGGCGCTCCACCACGATGACAGAGACTATACATACTTCTCCAGACCCCATAATTCATACTCAAGACTTGATCATTTCTTCACTGACTCGTGGACCTTGAATAGAGTCTTAACGTCACATATTAGGGTTTGCCCTTGGTCGGACCATGACATTCTTACGTTTACTCTCTCTACAGACTTCACCACAGAGTCTAGACCTAGTTGGAAACTCCCGAAACAAATGCTCCAAGATAAAACCTTTAGAGCCTTACTTCAAGCCTCTATTATAGAGTTCTTGAGAATAAATGAGACCCCAGATATGTCCCCTCAAACAGTGTGGGCTGCTTTGAAAGCATACATAAGAGGGATATGTATCAGAAGAAAGGCAATATTACGACGCCAAGCCGGTCTACCTCTGGGTCTCCTCATGGTTGAGCTACGCTCTGCAGAACAAGAGAATAAAAATTCTCCAACTACAGATCTGGCTGATAAAATTGGGAGACTAAGAGCACAACTGGCGGATAGGGAACTACAGAGAGTTAAAGACTCCTATGCCCGATTTCGACAGCTGATGTACTGTCAAAGTAACAGGGCTTCGACCCTTCTTGCTCACAAATTAAAAGGCAGAACAGCGGCAGCTAGAATTCTGTCACTCAAAAGAGACACTACCTTGGTCTTCTCACCCAAAGAAATTGGAGAGACGTTTGCGTCCTACTACTCTGACCTATATCATCTTAAGCCTTCAATGGCTAACAAGGAATCCTCCGCACAGGAGGTTGTGGACTTTCTGCAGGGCCTAGGTTTGCCAACTCTCCCAGAGGATGATAGAGAGGCACTTAAAGCTCCATTCTCCCTCACGGAACTTAACCTAGCCATCAAGCATACTCAGAATAACAAAGCTCCAGGTCCTGATGGCTTCCCGGCAGCCTTTTACAAACTGTTCAAAACAGAACTAAACAAGATCCTCCTGAGGGTCTTCTGCGAAGCCCGAGAGGCAGGTTCATTTCATAAAGAATTTTTACAGGCAGTGATCCTGCCCATCCCTAAACCGGACAAAGACCCCTCGTTATGTACGAGTTATAGACCAATCTCATTAATAAATGGCGATGTTAAACTTTATGCAAAACTATGGGCTAACCGCCTTAATAGCTTACTTCCAAAGGTGATCCACACGGACCAGGTCGGGTTCACGTTCGGTAGGGAAGGCCCAGACAACTCTCGGAAAATGTTGAACATACTTACAGAGTCATCCCGGCTGAAGATACCCATGCTGGCCCTGTCACTAGACGCAGAGAAAGCGTTTGACAGGGTCAGATGGGAATACTTGTGGTACACGCTCGCCCAATTTGGCATACCTGACGTAGTGATCACGGCAATACAAGCCCTATACTCTTACCCCTCTGCAACGGTTAGAGGTCTGGGATTTGCTTCTCCGACCATACATATCACTAATGGCACTAGGCAAGGGTGCCCTCTGTCACCCCTAATTTTCTCCATGGCCATTGAACCTTTGGCTCAGGCTATTAGGCAATCACGCGCAATCAGAGGTGTCCAACTTGGCAGTGAGGCTGTGAAAATAGCATTATACGCGGATGATGTGACACTATTCCTAACGAACCCAATAGGCTCCTTGCCGGCACTTTTTGATATTGTCGCCGAGTTTGGAGCTCACAGCTACTACAAAGTTAACGTCTCCAAAACGGAGGCTCTGCCGGTATGCATTCCAACCTTTGAATTGGATGTATTACAAACATCATACTCCTTCCGATGGTCACGAACCACTATTCGACATCTGGGGGTACAACTTGGTCCGGATCCGAAAATGGTGATCAATGTTAACTACACAGATCTTATCAGAGAGGTCACTGAGCTCACCTCTTCCTGGAGTCTTAAAGAGATTTCGTGGCTGGGTCGTATTGCATCTATTAAGATGACGATCTTGCCTAAAATCCTATATTATTTTCGTTGCATCCCACTAAATGTCCCCACTGCTTTAATAGACAAGCTCCAATCTCTTGGACAACGCTATATTTGGGGCAAATCTAAACCTCGGATTGCGGCGAAAATACTACAAAAAAAATATGAACATGGAGGGGTTGCAATGCCTAGCATACGTGGTTACTATGAAGCAACCAGGTTATCACATATCATGGCATGGGCAAATAAAGGAGAACCGCAGGGATGGAAAAATATAGAAGCACTAGCCCTTCCTTTGGGCTTAGAGCTAGCGGACTTACCCTGGATCCCTAGCCACTGCCTTGATGATCTGGGACTAAAAAACGCCATCGTTAGAGATACTCTAAAAGTTTGGCATCACCTTAGAAACCTACGTGACATTGCCCCACATCCGTCCCCCATTCATTCCCTGTCAGCTTTGCTGACAGCTCTACCTGACACACATGTCCTACAATGGTGTGAGTGGGGCCTGCATTCGATTTCCCACTTATACCCCGCAGGTACTCTACTCCCTCCACATACTATCGGAACAATTATCCCAGAACCCCCTCTTTGGGTCTCTTTTGAATACTCGAGACTTTACACTTTTATGACATCCTGGGGATTCACCAAGACCCTAAATAGACCCCTGACTAACTGGGAAAAACTGTGGCAGCTTCCTATCAAAACTCCTAGACTCATATCGTTTCACTATGACCTCCTACAGATGTCCACTAACAGAGACAGACCCTGGCAACTAAGGGCTTGGGAGGGAGACCTATCCAGACCAATTACAGATAAGGACCTACGCACAGCTATGACATTAACTAAAAAGACGGTTCACTGTGCAAACACCGTGGAGGCCTACATGAAGCTATTTCTGAAATGGTACTACACCCCCTCGAGACTGTCACAAATGTTTCCTACAACGTCCCCTTTGTGCTGGAGAGAATGCATGCAAAGAGGCTCAGATATACACGTATGGTGGGACTGCCCAACACTTGCACCCATGTGGGGTCAGATAGCTAACCTTTGTACCAACCTGGGGCTCTCTATCCCACTCACCCCCGCAATAGCTCTTCTGCACATCTTTCCAAGAAACGTTCCAACCCATGTCTCCAAACTGATCATCTTTGTCCTAGCGGCCATGAAACTGGCAATAGCAAGGGCCTGGAAGCAGGCCATCCCTCCAGATATTTCAACTGTTACATCCATAATACAGATATACGCCAAAATGGAACAAAGTTTCTATTTTAATATGGACAAAGAAGACCTATATTGGCAGATCTGGGAGCCTTGGTTTACTTACCAGGGAAATCATAGTTAAACATGTAGACATGAGATAATCCCCGACCACCCACCTTAACGCATTCAATCTCTCATACCTAGTTATAATGTGGTGGGTAATTGACGACTCCCGCCTTTTTGAATTTATTGCCAAAGCCTGACCATCTTCCTCCTCTCCCCTTTCCCACTCCCCCTCCCCCTCTACCCCCCCCTATAATATGCTCTGCCCTAACCCGTGTCTCTCTCCCCCCCCCTCTCCACCCTCTTAAGGAAAATCTCCCCCGCCTGGGAATCCGCATTAGGGTCACTAGTAGAAGTGTGTTGAAAGGCATTTCCGAACTGACTCTATGAAGTTTATAGAAAGTTGAGTTCATGTATGGGACTGAAATTTTACCCCGGTCCCTACATTTAGGTTTGTTCATAATAACTGAAAATGAGGTTTATGTAAATGTCATTATATTTTAATTCTGATATGCTCATTCCAGATGTTTTAGTTCACCAATAATGTATATACTCACGATGTTGCTACAACAAAAGTATTGTATGTATATATGTATAGTTCCTGGACATTTATGTTGTAATATTTGTTGTGATGCATATTCCTCAATAAAAAAGCTTTAAAAGAAAAAAAAAAAAAAAAAAAAAACCTTTTTTGACTGTGAAACATCAGTCTGCTAGTGTAATCTAATTGCAGTTGCCTGCCTGCCAGCGTGTGTGCCAGGCCCACTTGCCTAGTGCCACCACTCATATCTGGTGTAACAGTAGTGTAAATAATTTAAAAAAAAAAACTTTTTTTGACTGTGAAACATCAGTCTGCTAGTGTAATCTAATTGCAGTTGCCTGCCTGCTAGCGTGTGTGCCAGGCCCACTTGCCCAGTGCCACCACTTATATCTGATGTAACAGTAGTGTAAATAATTTAAAAAAAAAAAACTTTTTTGACTGTGAAACATCAGTCTGCTAGTGTAATCTAATTGCAGTTGCCTGCCTGCCTGCCAGCGTGTATGCCAGGCCCACTTGCCCAGTGCCACCACTCATATCTAGTGTAACAGTAGTGTAAATAATTAAAAAAAAAAAACTTTTTTGACTGTGAAACATCAGTCTGCTAGTATAATCTAATTGCAGTTGCCTGCCTGCCAGCGTGTGTGCCAGGCCCACTTGCCTAGTGCCACCACTCATATCTGGTGTAACAGTAGTGTAAATAATTTTAAAAAAAACTTTTTTGACTGTGAAACATCAGTCTGCTAGTGTAATCTAATTGCAGTTACCTGCCTGCAAGCGTGTGTGCCAGGCCCACTTGCCCAGTGCCACCACTCATATCTGGTGTAACAGTAGTGTAAATAATTTAAAAAAAACTTTTTTTGACTGTGAAACATCAGTCTGCTAGTGTAATCTAATTGCAGTTGCCTGCCTGCCTGCCAGCGTGTGTGCCAGGCCCACTTGCCCAGTGCCACCACTTGTATCTGGTGTAACAGTAGTGTAAATAATTTAAAAAAAAAATCTTTTTTGACTGTGAAACAACAGTCTGCTAGTGTAATCTAATTGCAGTTGCCTGCCTGCCAGCATGTGTGCCAGGCCCACTTGCCCAGTGCCACCACTCATATCTGGTGTAACAGTAGTGTAAATAATTTAAAAAAAACAACTTTTTTTCTTCCCAAATAATTTTTATTGAAGTCATAAAAAGATACAAAATATGGGGTAAGCCCCAAAACATTTACATATCCATGTTTACATAGTATAGTTAGCAACACAATAAGTTCACTTATCTCAAACATTACTATACCATGTGGGCTATCTCGCAGAAAGACTTCGGTTTTATTATAGAGAATCATTAATGTAAAATAGTCGATAATGGTCCTCTCCCAGCTATGTAAGGAAAAGATTAAGATATCTATTCAACTAAGGGTAGGGCTAGGGAGGAGGTAGCTCTGTAGTTTTATGGGGTAGGGGGATGCAGCGGGCAAGAGCCGCTCAAATTAGAGTAGGGGGGGGATGGAGGGGGGGTGGAGGACGGAGCCAATTATTATATCAAGAGTATAGGTAAAAGTTGCTTAGGGTATTATAGTTTATATATATTCTCTATTGAGGGCTACAGGGGATCTCAAGAGGCCAGCTATGTAAGGTTAGGAAGACTAGCATAGTAATGAAATTGTAACAGGTGTTCGTATGATGGCATTCAGAATACATTTAACTATAATCTTAATCTAGTGCACAGGGGGTAAAATTCTGTTCAGAGCAGTATAAAAAAAAAAAAAAAGAGCAAAAGCACCTGAGATGGAGTAGTTAGTATTAAAATGGGACTATAAAAGAACTGTGTCATGGTGATACTACACAAGATGGATAGACAAAGGGCTCTGGTATAGTAGCCAGCAGTAATCTAAATATAGACTACCAGGAGACACCAGGGGCTATAGGTATACACATCTATGGTGTGGAAGAAGATAATGAGAAATAATCAGCTATCGCTGCCTAGACATGAGGAGCACATACAACATTCAGATGCCAGCTAAAAAGATATGTAAGTATGTTATTATTACCAACTAGTGGGGTTGTCGTTAACATATATTCACTAGGACTTCACCTTATAGCAGAGCTGGATGAGCTCAGCCCATAGCTGATATGCCACAATTTCAAAGTTACAATAACTTGTTTCCCAATAAGTAGAACTACAGTCATTACATTGAAACAACTATTAAACTGAATGCTAAATCATGTATAAAGTATATATCTGCAATACCACTGTAACTAAGTATGGCATATCCCAGCACGACACATTACAAATTCTTAAGAATGAAAAAGTCAAGTACCAAGAAGACAGACCACGTGTGTACCTATCCAGGAACCTGGCTAATAGTACTCGTTGGTAAAGAGCAGTAACCAGCGGGTGAGATACATATAGGTTATAACCAACAATAAACCCCTGGGTCGAAATGAGTGCTAAATACCTTACATTTCCTAAGTGAGGAATATCTGGATAAATCAATTCTTTAATCTGTAGTATACCATGATGGAGATTGAGAGCTGTATGCAATTACTTGTCATTAAAGGGTTGTCTCCTTCAGTATGGGTACGCCTTATAGAGCAGAAAATCCTGTTAGAACTAGCATGTGTTACGGAGCTATGTACAACTTAACCTGTTCCGTACTGACGAGGGACCTAATTAGCCTCTGAACCTACGGTGTGAGCTAACCAGTAGTATTTAGTCTATGTCCCAATAGTGTGTGTGGGGGGGCTTGATGTTATTGATAGTGGTAGAAACGCAGCTGAGCAGACAATTAGGGAAGTGGTAAGAACATAGAGCAAAGTCACAAATTAAAGTTGAGTTCCATCTGGGAGAGGTGATAATCTGGGAAATAATATCATAGTAAGCTACGTGAAAATATGTATATGAGAAAACAACACTATTAACCAATGACTATAAACCATTTGGTTTGTCCTAAGCAGCCTTCTAAACACTTCCAATAAGGAGAACATTTAAGTAAACAGGGATGTAGGGTAGTGATGCTAACTATAAGCAAATATAAACTATTACAAACTATCTTATAAAAGTTAACGACACCTGGTATTTAGGGAGCATATCACATCACCCCATATAACAGCTTTGCACAGCTTAAAGCCAAATTAGAATTAAGTAGTTAATATATACAAGTGAGATATAAATGCTAACTGAGTTAAACACATTTTCGTTATATGAGAGGTAGATAAACTAATCTACCAAGATACATTGAGCTGCAATCAGCAGCAGCCCTCAGGACTGCAATAGGTAGGGATTAGATATTCTCTAACTAGACTCAGCAGAAATAAGGCACAGTAGAACAGTATCATACGACACATAATAGGAGATCCAGCATAGGGCATTCTATAAGACAGGGAAAACAAATAGTGTAATAGGGCAATATTATACTTGCAAATAAATAAAACAGAATAGTCCTTAGAATAAGCCAGATCCCTTTACTTGCCACCGATATCCAGTTCTCAGAGTCTCAAGAAACAAAGTACTTAGTTAGGGTTGTGGGCACAATGAGCCCAAGATCGCTAGTTTTGAGTTGCACAGATCCGCTTGCAGTGGAAAGGGGCTATCAGTAGTAAGCCATCTGTAGCGTGAGCTTAGGGGATAAATTGTGAGAAGGTCTCCCGGGGTCCCATAATGCCCTCCCTGGAATGAATAGGAGTGAGTACAACAACCCAAACGTTCCCTTGATATAGTTTGCCGGTGTAGTTTGGGAATGTGGACAGCGTGGTGTCAGGCGGAATCTTATCATCTGGGTATAACTTCTGGCCGCCTTCTGCTGATTGTCGCCCCAGCTTCTAATATAGTTAACAGGAGTATGGGCTGTAGATCGCCTGTTGACACGCTCGCTCTTCTTTATCTTCTGCAGTACGTGGCACTCAGTATCTGTCTCGCTCTGCTTAGATCCCGGCACAGACATCCGGCCCGACAGGGCTCCCTTAACTGCTGGAGGGCTCCCAAATAGATCAGGTGTTACAGTATTGCAGGGAGTGTGAGCCAAGGGCTGTAGATTGTGCTGCTGTACTTGCCTCCAAAGGACAATCTCTAAAATGCAAGCGTCTGAAAGGCAAAGATCCATGCCGGGGTCAAATCGCTGCATTAACATAGTGCCATTGCCTGCAATGTAAGCACTACTGGGTCTCCTCATAGGTAAAGCAGCGTTTAACAGCACATCACCTCCTCCAAGTGATATCTGATGGTTTTCCTTTTTGCCACCCATGTGTATATCAGCTTGCATGGTCTGTACCTGCAGGGAGTCGGCTCCGTTGTCCGCCATCTTGCTTACAGTATCTTCTCTCAAGACGCGTGGCTCTCTGATTATGAGTTCTAGCTCAAAAAAATTATTTTGCATCTGCATCTCAAACTCAGAGAGGAGCATCCGAATCTCATCCATGTTTAGCAGGGAAAGAGTTTCAGTATCGGCTGTAATAGGTCGACTGAAGTGAAAATAAGGTTATGTATCTGATGATATACAAGCCTCATCCCTTTTATGCTTATGTTTCAGTAAAGTAATCTAGCCGTTCTTCTCATAGCGCTCCCAGAGCAGGGATTAGTCGTTGGCTATAGATATGCTGAAAAAAAAACTTAGTTCTTTGCCATAAATATATATATAGATTAGCCCTAAGCAAGGAGCTTAAATGAATTGCGTCTGCTTCCCACGGCTGTTGGCTCCCAAAAAAAAACTTTTTTGACTGTGAAACATCAGTCTGCTAGTGTAATCTAATTGCAGTTGCCTGCCTGCCAGCGTGTGTGCCAGGCCCACTTGTCTAGTGCCACCACTCATATCTGGTGTAACAGTAGTGTAAATAATTAAAAAAAAACTTTTTTGACTGTGAAACATCAGTCTGCTAGTGTAATCTAATTGCAGTTGCCTGCCTGCCAGCGTGTGTGCCAGGCCCACTTGTCTAGTGCCACCACTCATATCTGGTGTAACAGTAGTGTAAATAATAAAAAAAAACTTTTTTGACTGTGAAACATCAGTCTGCTAGTGTAATCTAATTGCAGTTGCCTGCCTGCCTGCCAGCGTGTGTGCCAGGCCCACTTGCCCAGTGCCACCACTCATATCTAGTGTAACAGTAGTGTAAATAATTAAAAAAAAAAAAAACTTTTTTGACTGTGAAACATCAGTCTGCTAGTGTAATCTAATTGCAGTTGCCTGCCTGCCAGCGTGTGTGCCAGGCCCACTTGTCTAGTGCCACCACTCATATCTGGTGTAACAGTAGTGTAAATAATTAAAAAAAAATAACTTTTTTTGACTGTGAAACATCAGTCTGCTAGTGTAATCTAATTGCAGTTGCCTGCCTGCTAGCGTGTGTGCCAGGCCCACTTGCCCAGTGCCACCACTTATATCTGGTGTAACAGTAGTGTAAATAATTTAAAAAAAAAAAAACTTTTTTGACTGTGAAACATCAGTCTGCTAGTGTAATCTAATTGCAGTTGCCTGCCTGCCAGCGTGTATGCCAGGCCCACTTGCCCAGTGCCACCACTCATATCTAGTGTAACAGTAGTGTAAATAATAAAAAAAAACTTTTTTGACTGTGAAACATCAGTCTGCTAGTGTAATCTAATTGCAGTTGCCTGCCTGCCTGCCAGCGTGTGTGCCAGGCCCACTTGCCCAGTGCCACCACTCATATCTAGTGTAACAGTAGTGTAAATAATTAAAAAAAAAAAAAACTTTTTTGACTGTGAAACATCAGTCTGCTAGTGTAATCTAATTGCAGTTGCCTGCCTGCCAGCGTGTGTGCCAGGCCCACTTGCCCAGTGCCACCACTCATATCTGGTGTAACAGTAGTGTAAATAATTAAAAAAAAAAAAAAACTTTTTTGACTGTGAAACTTCAGTCTGCTTGTGTAATCTAATTGCAGTTGCCTGCCTGCCAGTGTGTGTGCCAGGCCCACTTGCCCAGTGCCACCACTCATATCTGGTGTAACAGTAGTGTAAATAATTAAAAAAAAACTTTTTTGACTGTGAAACGTCAGTCTGCTTGTGTAATCTAATTGCAGTTGCATGCCTGCCAGCGTGTGTGCCAGGCTCACAGCGTATACTGTGCCCACTTGCCCAGTGGCACCACTCATATCTTGTTTAATAGTAGTGTAAGTGTACATTTAAAAAAATAAAAACTTTTTGGACTGTGAAACATCAGTCTGCTTTTTTGTGTCAGGCTCACAGCGTATACTGTGCCCACTTGCCCAGTGCCACCACTCATATCTTGTTTTATAGTAGTGTAAGTTTACATTTAAAAAAAATGACAGGCAGAGGCAGGCCACCCTGCAGGTGCCGTTGTGGTCGTGGTGCTGTGACTCCCTTTGGCCATAGAATAATGCCCAGGCCACGTACCATGAACTCGAAAAGTTCTGAGGAGGACATAGTTGACTTTTTAACACAGGACACCCAATCTTCTATAGCTTCCGCTCCGAACCTTGACGCACCATTGTCCTCCAGCTTATCTTCGGCACCTCTCAAGTTACCACTCACCCGCCTGCCGCCACCACCAACACTAGTACCACAGCCGCTTCACTTGATCTGTCAGAGTAGTTTTTTACACATCAGTTGGAAGAAATGAGTGATGCGCAACCATCATTGACAGAGGATATAGATAACAGTGATATGTCTCAGTCAGGCAGCATTACAGAGATGGACGTACGGTGTGATGATGATGATGTTGTACCCGCTGCTGCTTCCTTTGTTGATTTGTCAGATACAAGTGAAGCAGTTGATGATGACGATGCGGCCGTGGATGTCAAGTGGGTGCCCGCTAGAAGAGAAGAACAGGGGGAAAGTTCAGATGGGGAGACAGAGAGGAGGAGGAGATGAGTTGGAAGTAGGGGGAGGTCGTCGCAAGGAGCTAGTGGCACAGTCAGACAGCATGTATCGGCACCTGGGGTCAGCCAGACAGCACGCCAATCAGCGCATGCTGTTGCCACCACCAGAATGCCATTTGCGATGCCATTTGCAACCTGTGCCAAAAGAAACTGAGTCGTGGGAAGTGCAACACCCACCTAGGTACAACTGCTTTGCGAAGACACATGATCGCACATCACAAACGCCTATGGGATCAACACATGATTAGAAGCAGCACACAAACTCAAAGCCGCCATCCTCCTCCTGGTACAGCATCTTCAGCCACGTCAACCACTGCTGTCCTCCTTTCCCCCTCTCAACCATCCGCCACTCCGTCTCTCTTCCGGAGCAGTTCCTGCTCATCTGCCCACAGCCAGGTGTCTGTCAAGGACATGTTTGAGCGTAAGAAGCCAATGTCACAAAGTCACCCCCTTGCCCTGCGTCTGACAGCTGGCTTGTCTGAACTCTTAGACAAGAAAAGGTACCCGGACGAAATTTCTTTGCACAAAAAGCAATGCCCAACCTGTACTCGATTGTGCGAAAGGAAGTAATGGCATGTCTGGCACACAGTGTTGGGGCAAGGGTCCATATGACCACTGATAGCTGGTCTGCAGAGCATGGTCAGGGAAGGTATATCACCTACACTGTGCATTGGGTAAACCTGCTGATGGCTGACAAGCATGGAATGCGTGGCTCTGCAGAGGAGGAGTTGGTGACACCGCCACGACTTGCAGGCAGGCCTGCTGCCACCTCCTCTACTCCTACTCCATCCTCTTCCATAACCTCCTCGACTGAGTCCTCTTCTGCTGCTGTGTCTTGCTCCACATCAATGGCACCCCCCAGCTCCGCAGGTACTATTCCACATCCCGGATACAGCAGTGTCACGCCATCTTGAGGTTGACTTGCCTGAAAGCAGAGAGTCACACCGGACCAGCACTCCTGTCCACCCTGAACGCACAGGTGGATCAGTGGCTGACTCCACACGAACTGGAGATCGGCAAAGGGGTTTCTTTACACAGCGTATAAGGGTGATGTCACAGCACAACGTGAATCTAACAGGGGAAGAGCTGAACGTAATCCTCCGACTCCCACGACCACGCCGGCAAGGACAGGACGCTTTACAGACGTGTTGTCGATGGAGGACATGCAGAGCTTTTTAACTCCTATGCATCGCCACAGCCCGTCAGGGTCCACCCTCAGAGAACGACTCGACCGACAGGTAGCAGACTACCTTGCCTTAACTGCAGATCTCGACACTCTGAGGAGCGATGAACCCCTTGACTACTGGGTGTGCAGGCTTGACCTGTGGCCTGAGCTATCCCAATTTGCAATAGAACTTCTGGCCTGCCCGGCTTCAAGTGTCCTGTCAGAAAGGACCTTCAGTGCAGCAGGAGGTATTGTCACTGAGAAGAGAAGTTGCCTAGGTCAAAAAAGTCTAGATTACCTCACCTTTATTAAGATGAATGAGGGATGGATCCCGAAGGGACTGACATTGGGCGATACATTAGAGTAGAAAAGGCCTGATGAGATGAGCTGCCTTGGGCTAAAAATGGTCCACACGCTGCTGTATTTTATCTTCAAATGCCGGATGACTTGCGTGACTTATCCGCCACCAACTAGGGTTGAAGCCGCAATGTTTTAGGGCATTTTGTACCTGGGAAACAAACATTAATTTTTCTGGCCGCTGCTACAGCAGCGGCTGCAACAATACCTAATTTTTCAGGCATGTGTAACTGCCAAATTTTGCTGGCCTCTGGTCCTGCACTGTGGCTTCAAAAACAAAACCAAAAAAAAGACACTTAACAAGGATTAAACTAATAGGAATAGTACTACTTAACACACCACTCCTATCTGGTGGCACATTAGATTGCACGCGCAGTGCCCCAAATTTGAAGTAAGAGGACCGACCAAGCATCTTTCTCCATCTCCCGGTTCCTAAAATCCATGCCATATACACATCCCCTGATAGGGGACACCGCAGTGGAAGGTACCCAGCCGAAATTTCTTTGCACAAAAGGCAATCCCCAACCTGTACTCGATTGTGCAAAAAGAAGTAACCTTACCATGGGTCGCAGACCGCATGTCTTGTAATTCTCTGTCTGGGAAATTATCTATCTATCAAATCTATCTATTTATCTATCAAATCTATCTATCAAATGTATATTGCATCTATTGATCTATCTATCTAATCTATGTATCTATCTATCAAATCTATCTATCTCGTGGCCGAACTATTTTGTGACAGCCACTTGTGTTTCGGCCAAATGGCCGTCGGCTAAAAGTCCGGCCACGATTGCACGTGCAGTGTCCCAAATTTGAAGTAGGAGGACCGACCAAGCATCTTTTTCCATCTCCCAGTTCCTAAAATCCATGCCATATACACCTCCCCCAATAGGGGGAGTAACAGGTATTAAACTGATCAGAATAGTACTACTTAACACACCACTCATATCTGGTGGCACAGTAGATTGCACGCGCAGTGCCCCAAATTTGAAGTAGGAGGACCGACCAAGCATCTTTTTCCATCTCCCGGTTCCTAAAATCCATGCCATATACACGTCCCCTGGTGCCGCAACTGCCTCTGGGAACCTTACCATGGGTCTCAGACCGCACGTCTTGTAATTCTCTGTCTCTGAAATTATCTATCTATCAAATCTATCTATTTATCTATCAAATCTATCTATCTATCGTATCTATCAAATGTATATTGCATCTATTGATCTATCTATCTAATCTATGTATCTATTTATCAAATCTATCTATCTCGTGGCCGGACTGTTTTGTGACAGCCACTTGTGTTTCAGCCAAATGGCCGTCGGCTAAAAGTGCGGCCACGATTGCACGCGCAGTGCCCCAAATTTGAAGTAGGAGGACAGACCAAGCATCTTTTTCCATCTCCCGGTTCCTAAAATCCATGCCATATACACGTCCCCTGGCGCCACAACTGCCTCTGGGAACGTTACCATGGGTCTCAGACCGCACGTCTTGTAATTCTCTGTCTCTGAAATTATCTGTCTATCAAATCTATCTATTTATCTATCAAATCTATCTATCGTATCTATCAAATGTATATTGCATCTATTGATCTATCTATCTAATCTATGTATCTATGTATCTATCTATCTATCAAATCTATCTATCTCGTGGCCGGACTGTTTTGTGACAGCCACTTGTGTTTCAGCCAAATGGCCGTCGGCTAAAAGTGCGGCCACGATTGCACGCGCAGTGCCCCAAATTTGAAGTAGGAGGACAGACCAAGCATCTTTTTCCATCTCCCGGTTCCTAAAATCCATGCCATATACACGTCCCCTGGCGCCGCAACTGCCTCTGGGAACCTTACCATGGGTCCCAGACGGCACGTCTTGTAATTCTCTGTCTGGGAAATTATCTATCTATCAAATCTATCTATTTATCTATCAAATCTATCTATCTATCATATCTATCAAATGTATATTGCATCTATTGATCTATCTATCTAATCTATGTATCTATCTATCAAATCTATCTATCTCGTGGCCGGACTGTTTTGTGACAGCCACTTATGTTTCAGCCAAATGTCCGTCGGACAAATGGCCGTTGGCTAAAAGTCTGGCCACGATTGCAGGCGCAGTGCCCAAATTTGAAGTAGGAGGACCGACCAAGCATCTTTTTCCATCTCCCGGTTCCTAAAATCCATGCCATAAAAACGTCCCCTGGCGCCGCAACTGCCTCTGGGAACCTTGTCTTGTAATTCTCTGTCTGGGAAATTATCTATCTATCAAATCTATCTATTTATCTATCAAATCTATCTATCTATCAAATGTATATTGCATCTATTGATCTATCTATCTAATCTATGTATCTATCAATCAAATCTATCTATCTCGTGGCCGAACTGTTTTGTGACAGCCACTTGTGTTTCGGCCAAATGGCCGTCGGCTAAAAGTCCGGCCACGATTGCACGTGCAGTGCCCCAAATTTGAAGTAGGAGGACCGACCAAGCATCTTTTTCCATCTCCCAGTTCCTAAAATCCATGCCATATACACCTCCCCCAATAGGGGGAGTAACAGGTATTAAACTGATCAGAATAGTACTACTTAACACACCACTCATATCTGTTGGCACAGTAGATTGCACGCGCAGTGCCCCAAATTTGAAGTAGGAGGACCGACCAAGCATCTTTTTCCATCTCCCGGTTCCTAAAATCCATGCCATATACACGTCCCCTGGTGCCGCAACTGCCTCTGGGAACCTTACCATGGGTCTCAGACCGCACGTCTTGTAATTCTCTGTCTCAGAAATTATCTATCTATCAAATCTATCTATTTATCTATCAAATCTATCTATCTATCGTGTCTATCAAATGTATATTGCATCTATTGATCTATCTATCTATCTAATCTATGTATCTATCTATCAAATCTATCTATCTCGTGGCCGGACTGTTTTGTGACAGCTACTTGTGTTTCGGCCAAATGGCCGTCGGCTAAAAGTCCGGCCACGATTGCACGCGCAGTGCCCCAAATTTGAAGTAGGAGGACAGACCAAGCATCTTTTTCCATCTCCCGGTTCCTAAAATCCATGCCATATACACGTCCCCTGGCACCGCAACTGCCTCTGGGAACCTGTCTGGGAAATTATCTATCTATCAAATCTATCTATTTATCTATCAAATCTATCTATCTATCTATCTATCGTATCTATCAAATGTATATTGCATCTATTGATCTATCTATCTAATCTATGTATCTATCAAATCTATCTATCTCGTGGTTGTGCAAATGGACTGTTTGTGGTTGTTTGTGGTGCGTTAAACGGGGAGTTTGGTCTGTCACTGTGAAGCGGGCGTAACCCTTACACTACCGGATCGATACAACATCATACCTGATGTTTTAAAGCACATTATTCCAAACAATTTAGGAACGTTAGGTGATTTATGCCCTTTATAGATTAAAACCAGACTCTGCATCAACTATGTAATTTTCCGTGGGAGTTTTGCCATGGATCCCCCTCCGGAATGCCACAGTCAAGGTGTTAGTCCCCTTGAAACAACTTTTCCATCACTATTGTGGCCAGAAAGAGTCCCTGTGGGTTTTAAAATTCGCCTGCCTATTGAAGTCAATGGTGTTTCGCCCGGTTCGCCAGTTCGCGAACAGTTGCAGACGTTCGCGAACGGAAAATTTTCAGTTCGCGACATCACTAAGAAAGAACAGAGATTTGTCCCTTCAAGGAACTAGCAGACAAACCCTAATCCAAACCATCCTGAAGAAACTGTAAAATTCTAGGAATTCTAAAAGAATGCCAAGAAAATTTATGAGAGGAACACCATGAAATATAAGTCTTCCAAACTCGATAATAAATCTTTCTAGAGACAGATTTACGAGTTTGTAACATAGTATTAATCACTGAGTCAGAGAAACCTCTATGGCTTAGCACTAGGCGTTCAATTTCCACACCTTCAAATTTAATGATTTGAGATCCTGATGGAAAAACGGACCTTGAGACAATAGGTCCAGCCTTAACGGAAGTGGCCAATGTTGGCAACTGGACATCTGAACAAGATCCGCATAACAAAACCTGTGAGGCCATGCTGGAGCCACCAGCAACATAAACGATTGTTCCATGATGATTTTGGAAATCAATCTTGGAAGAAGAACTAGAGGCGGGAAAATATAAGCAGGTTGATAACACCAAGGAAGTGTCAATGCATCCACTGCTTCCGTTTGAAAATCCCTGGACCTGGACAGGTATCTGGGAAGTTTCTTGTTTAGATGAGAGGCCATGAGATCTATCTCTGGAAGACCCCACATATGAACAATCTGAGAAAACACATCTGGATGGAGTTACCACTCCCCCGGATGTAAAGTCTGACGGCTGAGATAATCCGCCTCCCAATTGTCTACACCTGAGATATGCACCACAGAAATTAGACAGGAGCTGGATTCCGCCCAAACAAGTATCCGAGATACTTCTTTCATAGCTTGGGGACTGTGAGTCCCACCCTGATGATTGACATATGCCACTGTTGTGATATCGTCTGTCTGAAAACAAATGAACGGTTCTCTCTTTAACAGAGGCCAAAACTGAAGAGCTCTGAGAATTGCACAGAGTTCTAAAATATTGAGATTTCCACACCACTTGTGCTGTCAGAGATCCTCAAACATCTCCCCAACCTGAAAGACTCGCATCTGTTGTGATCACAGTCCAGATTGCCCGAACAAAAGAAGCCCCTTGAACTAAACGCTGATGATTTAACCACCACGTCAGAGAGTGTCGAACATTGGGATTTAAGGATATTAATTGTGATATTTTTGTATAATCCCTGCACCATTGATTCACCATACAAAGCTAGAGAGGTCTCATGTGAAAACGAGCAAAGGGGATCGCGTCTGATGCTGCAGTCATGAGACCTAAAACTTCCATGCATATAGCCACTGAAGGGAATGACCGAGACTGAAAGTGCCGACAGGCTGCAACCAATTTTAAACACCTCTTGTCTGTTAGAGACAGAGTCATGGACACTGAATCTATCTGGAAGACTAAAAAGGTGAACTTTGTCTGAGGAATCAAGAAACTTTTTGGTAAATTGATCCTCCAACCATGTTTCCGAAGAAACAACACTAGTTGATTCGTGTGAGATTCTGCAGAACGTAAAGACTGAGCTAGTACCAAGATATCATCCAAATAAGTAAACACTGCAATACCGGCACCGAGAACTTTTGAAAAAATTCTTGGAGCTGTTGCTAGGCGAAACGGAAGAGCAACACATTGGTAATGTTTGTCTAGAAAAGAGAATCTCAGGAACTGATAATGATCTCGATGAATCGGAATATGAAGGTATGCATCCTGCAAGTCTATTGTGGACATATAATGTCCTTGCTGAACAAAAGGCAAAATAGTCCTCATAGTTACCATCTTGAAAGTTGGGACTCTTACATAACAATTCAAAATTTTCAGATCCAGAACTGGCCTGAATGAATTTTTCTTCTTTGGGACAATGAATAGATTTGAAAAAAAACCCAGACCCTGTTCCTGAAAAGGAACTGGCATGATTACCCCTGATAACTCCAGATCTGAAACACACTTCAGGAAAGCCTGAGCTTTTACTGGATTTGCTGGGATGCGTGAGAGAAAAAAATCTTCTCACAGGAGGTCTTACTCTGAATCCTATTCGATACCCCTGAGAGACAATGCTCTGAATCCAATGATTTTGGACAGAATTTATCCAAACATCCTTGAAAAACCTTAATCTGCCCCCTACCAGCTGAGCTGGAATGAGGGCCGCACCCTCATGCGGACTTAGGGGCTGACTTTGGTTTCTTAAATGGCTTGGATTTATTCCAATTTGAGGAAGGCTTCCAATTGGAAACAGATTCCTTGGGGGAAGGATTAGGTTTTTGTTCCTTATTTTGACGAAAGGAACGAAAACGGTTAGAAGCCTTAGATTTACCCTTAGGTTTTTTTTTCCCGAGGCAAAAAAACTCCCTTCCCCCCAGTAATAGTTGAAATAATAGAATCGAACTGAGAACCAAATAAATTATTACCTTGGAAAGAAGGAGATAGCAATCTAGACATAGATGTCATATCAGCATTCCAAGATTTAAGGCACAAAGCACTTCTAGCTAAAATAGCTAAAGACATGGATCTAACATCAATTTTGATAATATCAAAAATAAAATGATTAGCATGTTGCAGTAAGCGAACAATGCTAGATACGTCAGAATCCAATTCTTGTTGCGCTAAATTCTCCAACCAAAAAGTTAATGCAGCTGCAACATCAGCCAAAGAAATTGCAGGCCTGAGAAGATGACCTGAATATAAATAGGCTTTCCTTAGATAAGATTCAAGTTTCCTATCTAAAGGATCTTTACAAGAAGTACTATCTGCCATAGGAATAGTGGAACGTTTAGCAAGAGTAGAAATAGCCCCATCAACTTTGGGGATCTTTTCCCAAAACTCTATTGAAATTGCTGGTAAAGGATACAATTTTTTTAAACCTTGAAGAAGGAATAAAAGGAGTACCTAGCTTATTCCATTGCTTAGAAATCATATCAGAAATAGCATCAGGAATAGGAAAAACCTCTGGAGTAACCACAGGAGGTTTAAAAACAGAATTTAAACGTTTACTAGTTTTAATGTCAAGAGGACTAGTTTCCTCAATATCCAAAGTAATTAACACTTCTTTTAACAAAGAACGAATATACTCCATTTTAAATAAATAAGTAGATTTGTCAGGGTCAATATCTGAGGGAGGATCTTCTGAATCAGATAGATCCTCATCAGAGGAGGATAATTCATTATGTTGTCGGTCATTTGAAATTTCATCAACTTTATGAGAAGTTTTAAAAGACCTTTTAAGTTTATTAGAAGGCGGAAAAGCAGACAGAGCCTTCTGAATAGAATCAGTAACAAATTCTTTAAAATTCATAGGTATATCATGTACATTAGAAGATGAAGGAACTGCAACCGGCAATGTACTATTACTGATGGACACATTATCTGCATGTAAAAGTTTATCATGACAACTAATACAAATGACATTCGGAGATATAATCTCCACAAGTTTACAACAAATCTACTTAGCTTTGGAAGAACCGATATCAGGCAGCAAAGTTCCAACAGATACTTCTGAGACAGGATAAGATTGAGACATCTTGCAAACTGTAAAAGAAAAAACAACATATAAAGCAAAATTATCAATTTCCTTATATGACAGTTTCAGGAATGGGAAAAAAATGCAAATAGCATAGCCCTCTGACATAGAAAAAGGCAAGAGGCAAATAGCAATTGGGTGAAAAAATAATGAAAAAAAATTTGGCGGCAAGTATGACGCACAACGTAACTGAAATTTTTTTGGCGCCAACAATGTCCGAACACTTGCATCACTAACGACCGAACCTTGTGTAAGGAACTCATAGTTGACGCTGGAAATGACGAACTCGCGTCAACGGACGTGCTTACGTGCCAAAAAATTCTCGCGCCAAGAATGACGCAATAAAGTCTAGCATTTGGCGCACCCGCAGGCCTAATCCTGCCCAGAATTTGCAAAGAAAAATGGAGTCAATTCTAAACCCCAGGTAAGAAAAATATTTCTTAATATGTTTATTTTCCCCAAATATGAAACTGACAGTCTGCAAAAAGGAAATACATGAACCTGACTCATGGCAAATATAAGTACAATACATATATTTAGAACTTTATATAAATGCATAAAGTGCCAAACCATAGCTGAGGTGTCTTAAGTAATAAAAACATACTTACCAAAAGACACCCATCCACATATAGCAGATAGCCAAACCAGTACTGAAACAGTTATCAGTAGATGTAATGGTATATGAGAGTAAATCGTCGATCTGAAAAGGGAGGTAGGAGATGAATCTCTATGACTGATAACAGAGAACCTATGAAATAGATCTCCCGTGAGGAAAACCATTGCATTCAATAGGTGATACTCCCTTCACATCCCTCTGACATTCGCTGTACTCTGAGAGGAATCGGGCTTCAAAATGCTGAGAAGCGCATGTCAACGTAGAAATCTTAGCACAAACTTACTTCACCACCTCCATAGGAGGCAAAGTTTGTAAAACTGAATTATGGGTGTTGTGAGGGGTGTATTTATAGGCATTTTAAGGTTTGGGAAACTTTGCCCCTCCTGGTAGGATTGTATATCCCATACGTCACTAGCTCAATTAATTGCCAATTACATAAAATAAATCCAAATAAATTGATTGGTCTTACTGAAGTCCACTAGCCATTGAAAGTTACAAAATATTATAATGTCTGTTGTGACTGCACATACAATGCATAATGCAATTGTTTTTCTCCATGTATGGTGTACTGTTGCTTTGTTATAAAGTTATATTGTTTAGTATACTGTTTGTTATTCTAATATGCACTTCTATATGTTACTGTACACAAAACTCACCAACAATATATGGCTATTTGGTTCATTTAGGGCACATTATACTTATTGTAACTCAAAGAGATCAGAAGGTAGATATTAACATATTTATAATCCTGCAAAAGAGCGGAGACACACTCTACTTTTTTATATCATTCCCACAAAATCAGGGTTGGGGCCCCGACTATTTTACGCTGATGATTTATTCACACACTAAACATTATGGGGCCTAGTTATCAAGCCGTCAACCTCAAATACGCTGGAATTCCGCAGCGTATTTGTGGTGAGGCTGATTCGCCTAAGTTATCAAGCCCTAGATACCGGCAAAAGTAGAATTTATTGACGTAAGCTTTTATCCGCCGGACTCAGTCCGACACAGATCGATTCTTACATCGCTCCAGATGTTCCGCACACAAGTGCGGCACAATCTGACTACTTTTGCTAGTTATCAAAAAACTAGCAGGTACGCTCGGCACTTTTCCGGCCCAGCATACCTAGTTTTCAAACCCCCGCCCTGGAGGCGGCGGATCCCATAGGAATCAATGGGAGTCTGACCATAGCGAACGTTCATGTTCGCTGCTGCCAGACATCCCATTGATTTCTATGGGAGCTGTCTACACCTAACACCCTAACATGTACCCGGAGTCTAAACACCCCTAATCTGTCCCCCCTACACCGCCGCAACTAAATAAAGTGTTTAACCCCTAAACCGCCGCTCCCGGAGCCCACCACCACTATAATAAATATGTTAACCCCTAAACCGCCACTCCCAGAGCCCACCGCCACCTACATTATACCTATTAACCCATATCCTGCCCCCCCTATACCGCCGACCTCTATAATAAAGTTATTAACCCCTATCCTGCCGATCCCGGACTTCGCCACAACTAAATAGTTTAACCCCTAAACCGCCGCTCCCGGACCCCGCCGCAACCTATATTAAACTTATTAACCCCTAATCTGCCCCCCTACACCGTCGCCACCTATAACAAATTTATTAACCCCTATCCTGCCCCCCCTACACCGCCGCCACTGTAATAAAATTATTAACCCCTAAACCTAAGTCTAACACTAACCCTAACACCCCCTAACTTAAATATTAATTAAATACATCTAAATAATATTTCTCTTATTAACTAAATTAATCCTATTTAAAACTAAATACTTACCTTTAAAATAAACCCTAATATAGCTACAATATAAATAATAATTATATTGTAGCTATCTTAGGATTTATTTTTATTTTACAGGCATCTTTCAATTTATTTTAACTAGGTACAATAGCTATTAAATAGTTATTAACTATTTAATAGCTACCTAGCTAAAATAAAGAGAAATTAACCTGTAAAATAAAAACTAACCTAAGTTACAATTACACCTAACACTACACTATACTTTAATAAATTATTCCTATTTAAAACTAAATACCTGTAAAATAAACCCTAAGATAGCTACAATATAATTAATAATTACATTGTAGCTATTTTAGGATTTATATTTATTTTACAGGTAACTTTGTATTTATTTTAGCTAGTTAGAATAGTTATTAAATAGTTATTAACTATTTAATAACTACCTAGCTAAAAGAAATACAAAATTACCTGTAAAATAAATCCTAACCTAAGTTACAATTAAAGTTACAAATTAAAACACTACACTATCATTAAATAAATTACCTACATATAACTACAATTAAATACAATTAAATAAACTAACTAAAGTACAAAAAATAAAAAAAGCTAAGTTACAAAAAATAAAAAAAATAAGTTACAAACATTTAAAAAAATATTACAACAATTTTAAGCTACTTACACCTAATTTAAGCCCCCTAATAAAATAACAAGCCCCCCAAAATAAAAAAAATGCCCTACCCTATTCTAATTTTAAAAAGTTCAAAGCTCTTTTACCTTACCAGCCCTTAAAAGGGCCTTTTGCAGGGCATGCCCCAAAGAATTCTGCTCTTTTGCCTGTAAAAGAAAAATACAACCCCCCAACATTAAAACCCACCACCCACATACCCCTAATCTAACCCAAACCCCCCTTAAATAAACCTAACACTACCCCCCTGAAGATCATCCTACCTTGAGTCATCTTCAGCCAGCCGACCACCGATGGAACCGAAGAGGAGATCCGGAGTGGCAGAAGTGATCATCCAAGGGGCGCTGAAGAAGTCTTCCATCCGATGAAGTCATCATCCAGGCGGCGCTGAAGAAGTCTTCCATCCGGGCGATGTCATCTTCCAAGCGGCGTCTTCAATCTTCTTTCTTCCGGATCCATCTTCATCCCGCGACGCGGAACATCCTTCTTCCCCGACGACCGACGACTGAATGAAGGTTCATTTAAGGGACGTCATCCAAGATGGCGTCCCTTCAATTCCGATTGGCTGATAGGATTCTATCAGCCAATCGTAATTAAGGTAGGAAAAATCTGATTGGCTGATTAAATCAGCCAATCAGATTGAAGTTCAATCCGATTGGCTGATCCAATCAGCCAATCAGATTGAGCTCGCATTCTATTGGCTGTTCCGATCAGGGGATTGTATTTTTCTTTTACAGGCAAAAGAGCAGAATTCTTTGGGGCATGCCCCGCAAAAGGCCCTTTTAAGGGCTGGTAAGGTAAAATAGCTTTGAACTTTTTAAATATAGAATAGGGTAGGGCATTTTTTTATTTTGGGGGGCTTTGTTATTTTCTTGTAATATTTTTTAAATGTTTGTAACTTATTTTTTTATTTTTTGTAACTTAGCTTTTTTAATTTTTTGTACTTTAGTTAGTTTATTTAATTGTATTTAATTGTAGTTATTTGTAGGTAATTTATTTAATTTATTTAATGATAGTGTAGTGTTAGGTTTAATTGTAACTTAGGTTAGGATTTATTTTACAGGTAATTTTGTATTTCTTTTAGCTAGGTAGTTATTAAATAGTTAATAACTATTTAATAACTATTCTAACTAGCTAAAATAAATACAAAGTTACCTGTAAAATAAATATAAATCCTAAAAAAGCTACAATGCAATTATTAATTATATTGTAGCTATCTTAGGGTTTATTTTACAGGTAAGTATTTAGTTTTAAATAGGAATAATTTATTAAAGTATAGTGTAGTGTTAGGTGTAATTGTAACTTAGGTTAGTTTTTATTTTACAGGTTCATTTCTCTTTATTTTAGCTAGGTAGCTATTAAATAGTTAATAACTATTTAATAGCTATTGTACCTAGTTAAAATAAATTGAAAGATGCCTGTAAAATAAAAATAAATCCTAAGATAGCTACAATATAATTATTATTTATATTGTAGATATATTAGGGTTTATTTTAAAGGTAAGTATTTAGTTTTAAATAGGATTAATTTAGTTAATAAGAGAAATATTATTTAGATGTATTTAATTAATATTTAAGTTAGGGGGTGTTAGGGTTAGTGTTAGACTTAGGTTTAGGGGTTAATAATTTTATTACAGTGGCGGCGGTGTGGGGGGGCAGGATAGGGGTTAATAAATTTATTATAGGTGGCGACGGTGTAGGGGGGGCAGATTAGGGGTTAATAAGTTTAATATAGGTTGCGGCGGGGTCCGGGAGCGGCGGTTTAGGGGTTAAACTATTTATTTAGTTGCGACGAGGTCCGGGATCGGCAGGATAGGGGTTAATACGTTTATTATAGGTGGCGGCGGTATAGGGGGGGCAGGATAGGGGTTAATAGGCATTATGTAGGTGGCGGCGATGTCCGGGAGCGGCGGTTTAGGGGTTAATACATTTATAAGAGTTGCGGTGGGGTCTAGGAGCAGCGGTTTAGGGGTTAATAACTTTATTGAGTTGCGGGGGGCTCCGGGGCGCCGGTATAGGGGGTAGAACAGTGTAGTTAGTGTGGGTGCTTAGTGACAGGCGAGCAATAAAGCTGTCAAAAAGCCGAAGAGCAGCGAGATCGGATGAGTGATAACTCTCACAGTCCACTGCTCATCACCCCGTACTTGGTGCATGGCTTTTTGACAGCTTTTTTGATAACTTAGGTGAAATTTTGAAGGTCCGCAGCGGCGATGGTAGGCGAGCTTAGGCGGGCGTATTGGGCCGGCGAAGGCAGGTAGACACGTTGATAACTACCCCCCCATGTCATTATCTAAGCTTAGTTTGATCTTGCATAACGCAAGAGGACTTAATACTGATATAAAAAGACGGACGCCTATGACTAACTATAGAAAGCTGAAAGCCAATATTATTTTCCTCCAGGAAACCCACTTTCTCAAAAACGGCGAAAGATTATCCAACACAATATCACTCAAAACTTGACTACAAAAAAAGGGGAGTTTCTATTTTAATACACTCCTCTATACCATTTCTACACAAAGAAACTATCTCAGATAAAGATGGTAGATATATTTTGGTATATGGCCAGATAAAAGAAGTAGACATACTCCTATGCAATGTATATGCCCCTAACGAGCAACAAGACAAGTTCTTTAGCACTATCTCTAATTTACTAACTAGCTGGTCCAGGATGCGAATAATCTTAGCAGGGGATTTCAACATAAACCTTCAATCACTAGCAAAAATAACTGCTACAACCCACTCTAAAGATAAGCAAAGGCAACATGTAATTGCTATGAACATTTTAGAGTTCTTAAAACATCACAATCTGCAAGATACCTGGAACACATTGCATGGGAACACTAATGACACCAGATACTATTCCACAGAACACAATTGCTTTACAAAAATAGATTATGTCTATACTAGTCAGATCCTCCAACCAATTCTACATTCAATAGATATTCACCCCTGCGTATGGTCGGACCACTCTATAACACAATTATATGTGGGGGACCTAACAGATCCAAATAGAACAAAAAAATTGGACATATGATCCCTCCTGCATCAAAGATCCTACCACGAAAGATAAAGTACTCAAGAACTTAAAAGAATATTGGCAGATTAATTTAGACTCTACTGAGAATTCTCTCTCGCCTTGGGCTGCACATAAATCTGTGATTAGAGGAATATTGATTAAAGAAAAGGCCTTATATAAGAAAAATAAAGATACACTTATGAAACAACTATATACAGAAATAGACTCCTTAGAAAAATCCCTTAAATTAACTAAATCAAAGGTTACTCTTACACAACTTACAAATAAGAAACAAAAAATAAATTCAGTACTAAATGAACAATCTATAAAAACTGCTCATAAATTAAAAAGAAATTACTTTATATTTGCCAATAAGCCAGACACATATTTAGCAAACAAAAATAAGACATAGCTACCAAGCTCTATCCATACCAACAATACAGGACTCTGAGGGCTGATCAACCTCTCACCCTCAGGAAATAGTCAACACATTTGCTCAGTACTATAGTAAATTATATGATGGGAAAAAAGTCCATCATACTAATACTACCCAAACAACACTTAACTATTTTATAGAGAAAGCAAGAGAAAGCAAACTTGAAGCTATAAAAGAGAACCGAGAAACCTTAAATGCTAAAATTACTTATGCAGAGGTGCTAGAGACCATAAAAGATCTTAATCCTGGGAAAGCCCCAGGACCAGATAGATTTTCAGGGGAATATTATAAAGCATTTAGAGAGATATTGATCCCCCATATAGTGACATTTGCAAATCATATTATGGAGGGTAAAGAGCTTCCGTTAGAACTCCTTCAAGCTAGGATTGTGGTAATTCCAAAACCAGGGAAAAACCCTAAATTCTGTACCAGTTATAGGCCAATCTCCCTTATCAACCAGGATCTCAAGATAGTTACCGAAAAATTCTTGCTAATTGGTTAAAGCCTATTTTACCCACCATTATACACCCAGATCAAGTGGGATTTATTAAAGATAGGGAGGCCCCTGACAATATACACAGAATGATCTCGGTAATAGACTTTCTTCAAGAATGCAGAGTGCCTTCTCTGATCCTATCTTTGGATGCGGAGAAGGCATTCGACAGAGTTGACTGGAGATATATGCTATTGTTAATGAATAAGTTGGAATTTGAATGGCGATTTTTAGAAGCCATTAGAAATCTATACTCCACACCTACAGCCCAAGTCAAAGCCATTGGACACCAATCCAAGACTATACACATTCACAATGGTACTAGACAAGTATGCCCATTGTAACCCTTAATTTTTGCAATGCGTATAGAACCTCTAGCAGCATATATACGTAATTCACCAGATATATTTGGATTAGAAATAGGAAGGATTCACCATAAAATCACCTTGTTTGCAGATGATGTGTTGCTAACCATTTCAAAACCATTGCTCTCCCTCCCCCATTTATATAAGGCACTACACTTGTTCTCAGAGATATCCGGTTATGAAATAAATGTTGAAAAGTGTGATGCTCTTCCAATAGCCATACCTAAACATACTATTAAACTTATCGAGGCAAATTTCGGCTTTCAATGGGTGTCAGAAGGATTGAAGTATTTGGGGGTTAAATTAACAACTCATTTCTCGAAATTATACGCATCTAACTATATCCCCTTATTTAAAACAATACAATCTGATTTAAGGAAATAGAAGAATTTTGGGTTCTCTTGGTATGGGAGATTGTCCTCAATAAAAATGACTGTTTTACCTAAACTCCTATATTTGTTCAGGGTCCTCCCAATCAAAATTAACTCTCAAGATTTGGATACCCTCCAGGCAGATATACATAGATTTTTGAGAGATAATAAACATGCTAGAATTTCACATCAAATACTGACTCGACATAGACAGCTGGGAGGGGTGGGATTACCCAACCTACTTTATTATTTTACAGCTGCAAGACAGACACAGAGTTCTATAATAAGTAGGAGAAAGGGAGATGTACTGTGGCCTGCATTGGAAGCTGAAATGGGGGGATATGAAACATCAGACAATATTATTTGGAGAAAAGACACACAGCACAAGAATAAACATTATCAGAATAGGATTACAACACTTACCATACAGCAATGGTCACAAACACTAAAGACGGGAATGCTCTTCCCCAAAAAGACACTATTAATACCCTTAAAATATATAGTTCATGAAGAATTCAAACAATCTATAAAGAAATGGGATAATAAAAGACTATATAGGGTATATAAATAAAGGACTATATAGGGTAGCGGACATGATGATTAATGGTAAATTATTAACTTTTACACAACTCCAGCAAAAGTTAGATCCCATTCCAACACATTGGTTTTTATATTTGCAAACTGCCTCAGCTATATGTGAGTACTTGGGGACAGCTGACACATCTAAATGTAAAACAACGCTAGAAAGCTTATGCACTGCATTTCAAAGACCAAAGAAAGCAATTTCATGAATGTATATTTCCATTCAAGTGGCAAAAATTAAATCTAAATCCCCATAACATTGAAATGTGAAGAAGACATTGACAGTGAGTTTGATATAAAAGACTGGAATAAGACATTCTATTACTTTAGCAAAGGACTTCTTAGCGCAGATTTAAGGGAAAGTATAATAAAAACGTCTTTCAGATGGTATTTGACTCCTATCAAAACAGCACACCTGGTGAAAGGTAGCTCTAGAAATTGCGCAACACACTAGGATCATATCTACATGTGGTGGGAACGCCCTAGAGTTCAAACAATATGGCAAGATCTTTAGAAACTCTTACAACATTAGATGAACGGATCTCACTCCCCCCGACACAGGCATTGCTGCACGAACGAATTCCCAGATTTAACTCACATATAAACACTTTCATTAGGATTCTGTGCACTGCTACTAGAATAACCAAACATTGGAAAACAGGGGTACCAAATTGGACAGAAGTTCTAGTGAGAATTAAGCCGATATATACAATGTATGAATCAGCAGCGTTTATACAGGACTGTAGATACGTTCCACAAAATATGGTCTTAATGGATATTCCAGAATAGCACAAACCAAGACTAAAGCAGAGACTAAAGAGAGATAGGACGGACTTGAAAGATGAGGAGGATAAATAATTTTCTAGATGAGGGAGCTATCTACCACCAGAACTTAGCTCTATGGACTGAACTTTAGGAAAACACAAAAATAAAATGTTGGATGAGTAAGCATTCATTAGCCACTATAACAATAAAGTACAGTAATGGAAAATATTTAAAAGTTTTAATGTTCAAGTTGAATAATTCCTTTTGCTTTATTATTTAAACTTTTATCTTTATGCATTTATCCCCCCCTATTAATACTGTTGCCTCTCTAAAGCTCTGGGCCTTATGTTTAGTTAAGAGGAGGAAAAAGAAAAAGAAAAAACCCAATGACACTTTATCATACTATATAAGAAACATGGAAATAGAAGAAAAACTGTCCTACAGAAGGAGAGTAACTCTTGGACTATTGCATAAGATATCAAACCCTTGGATGCGCAAGTACATATGGGAGACTGATTACTATAAGAAAATATAAATGGACTCGATAGGGACCCGATACTAGAATTGTTACCCTGGGTGTGTTATAAATCCATGAATAACAACTGTTTTAAAGAGCATGCTATACCATATCAATCTATGTTAGATTTCCATTATATCTAATGTAACAATCTGCGGTTATTATATGTGATAAAGTGTTGTTAATAAAAACTATTTCAACTAAAAATGAACTGAGAAGTTTAGCAATGGTGATATGGTTAGGCTGGAACACCCACTGAAGGGAGCTGGGAAAGCAAGAATAGCAGACCCCCCCCCTGCATATGAAAAGACCCATTACACTCCCAGATGGGCTATATAAATGAATAATTTACAAAACATTTATGCAAAGAAAAATCTAGAGTGTCCCTTTAAGGTGCAATAGTCCTATTTCTTCTGAGGGGAGCTAAATTACCCCAGAGAAAGTCACACCGAAATTTAAGCACCATGTGTTCCGCACAGTGCGGGGTGACCACACAGCAAGACCGCTGATAGGCTTGCATTTAGTGTATTGTAGGAAGTGATCTATGATTAGAGGGGCATTAAACACGAAATAAATGCTAGACCGATTAGTGTATTCAATGCAGAGATTAACCTGAGAATAATATGCAGATATACTTTTTCTGCATTTGTTTTTTTTCTCCCTTATGAGATTCTGCTGTTATTGTCATTATAGTGTGGCAGTTGGTAAGAACTTGGTGCTATAATCTGTATAATAAAATATTTTTGGGGGCTGAGCCGACTTCCGGTATGGACGGTCGCAAAAATTAAGAGCTCCGTCGATCAGCAAGCTGAACTGATCTTTTTTCACATGTAGAGCACAGATAAACGCTCCTCACCAGCCTCAATAAAAAACTAACCTGTTCTGTATCCTACGACGCCTCGAAAACCCAGCAGCCTTACCTCAAAGAAGGTGAAAATACCGTAAACTGCGGAGGCCGCTGTCAGAACCACCAGACTCACCGTATTCAGCCGCCTATACAAGCCCTTAGTGGACATTGACTATCAACCTCAGGTGAGCGACTGATTAGCACCCGGTCCCCGCAGCGATTCAAAGGAATCACGCTTGCACGGAACACAATCTCAGGGACGCAGAGACATAGGCCTAATTAAAAACGGTGCAAAACAGAACAAACAGCTAAAACAAATGCTACAAAAGTAAGGAACGGCTTATATACATCTCAGACTATTAAGTCAGAATAAAACGAGCACCCCATAATATTATAGCGTTCTCTATTGAATTACCCACCATTACTAGCTGGGAAAGTGCTGCAGGACTTGAACTCTCCCTAAATATCGGCTATTCAAGTTTACGCATTATGTTACCCACACAAAAGGGCCTTTATACCCTATACCTAATATGGCATCAAGAAGGGCAATTAAAGGAGACAATCCACCTAAAGCCACCACCCCTGCAGCTACTAAACTGAACTCATACTTTAAAGCACTAAGCTCTTCACAAGGATCTGACGCAGATCTAGAAAATGACATCTCATTGGGTGCTCAAATACTAGCTGAGACAGCACTAGAAGATAAAATTTCTTTAACTAAAGCAGATATCAGCTCATTAGCCACTAAGGCCGACATTAACTCTTTCCTTCAGCAAGTGGGTAAGATGTTCAGGGAAGGGCTCGCTGAGGTTAAAAAGGATATTGCAGACCTCGGAGAATGAATCGAATATGCAGAAGAACAGACCACCGACATCATAAACACCATTGACGGCCACTCCAGATGTTTAACCTCCCAAGATTCTCAAATCCAGCAGCTCAAAAGTCAATTAGAAGATCTGGACAATAGAGGCAGATGACAGAATCTTTGCATCAGGGGAATCTCTGAAACAGTAACCTTAGATCTCCTTCCACAATTCTTGCAAATACTTTTTCAATTTCTAATTAAGGACAAATACCTCCCTCTCATACCAATCGATAGTGCATATTGAGCACTCCGGCCAAAGCCCAGAGAGTCCGAACCACCGAGAGATGTAATCCTTAAATTCCATAAATACCAGGACAAAGAACAAATTTCTCAGGCTGCCAGAAAAAGCTCACTGTTTGCAATATGTGACTATATAATGCACTGAGTTTTAGCCTTTGGAAATTCTAAGAAACAATGTCTTTTAGTACCGGGATTTTCACACTAGCAAATCCAAAGGCACTAAAATCTAATAAAAAAAAAATATCTACAATATCTACACCACTGCCCACCAATTTGTGACTACCAAGGTTAACCAACCCTGCACCAGTCACTTGTTTGGTACAGAAAGGGTTATCAGACCCCTTTTACTGTCACAATCTAGCCACACCAGGCAAGCTTGTGATTTAGTTCAGTGGGTGCAAGGGTTAACAACACTCTCTAGTCTGTACTAGACTTAAAAGAAATGCCCAACACTCCCACCCACACTAAACTAACTATGCTGCCACCACTTATGATTTATTAAAGGGAAAATCCTAAGAAAAAACCCAGACTTACACATTAACTCTCAGAATACAATTTAGCAGAAAATAACCTAAAATATACAGTTCTAATACTCCAGTCATTTCAGTAACGTGGTTCAATTATTAGACAAAGGCCAAAGCTTAATAAAGGAATTATTTATTATGCCAAAAATATTATGCACAATGCATTATTAATAAAAAGTTGTTACAAATAAAATTACACACAGCAAACAGGTTAAAATAAAATGAAGAAAATAACAGACCTAATACTTTCCTAGCTTATAAGTCTGCCCCAGGGAGATGGGCAAGAGAAGATGGTCACTCACGCTGTAGTAGCCTTCCATGTAGAATGAACAATCTTATTGTTAAAATACAAGATTTGTATACATATTTTCCAGAGATCAAGTTGCCTGATCACACACCCCTGGGCAGGGCCTAAAACCCCCCTAGTTTTTATGACCTTCAATAAACTAAGTCTTTGCCTGAAATTATAGAACCCATTATAATTTCTTCTATGTAAAACTATTTTCATATATACAGACAGGCAATCTCTTAGTTTCATTGGGAGAATCAATTCGATATCAAATATGACATAGTTGCTATTTTTCCTTCATTTAATGTCCTAACATGTTTTAAACACATATATACATACCCATGTCCTTTTATTGACCTTATCAGTTTCTGTGACTGAGGCACTGTTTTGTGTCATGCCCTCTGCTGACAATTTGACTGGCTTTATGACTCAATGCATACATAATAACATTTGGTAAAATGGGCCTTAGAAACTATTTATGAGGGGTTCTCAAATAGAAACCTTACTTAACACAGCACACAGTTCTTCTTAAAAAACAAACAATTGTTTTTAGTTCACAAACTAAACATAATTAACCCCTTAACAGCTAAATCCTGAGGTATTCGTGACACCTTCATTTCCAGGGGTCCTCAATTTAGATCTACACAGACCTGAGTCCTATGACTCTCAACAACAGAAAAGAAGCTAAGTTCCTAATGCAACACCTAAGAGAGCACAAAATCCCATGTAGATGGGGTTTTCCATTTAGCATTAGAGTCCTCAAAAACAACAAAACTGCCATCTACAAATCAATCGATGATATTGAAGACTTCTGCAAATTTCTAGATATCCCTCAACCTTCCCTACCAAGACTTCAGGGAAATACCACCACACAAAGAGATTCACCGGATCTCCCACCACAACGAGCTACATGGAACAGTATGAATATAAAACGCCATAGAAATCCACCTGCTTCAACCTCAAAGACACCGGAACTTTACAAAACCCAGTAACAGACTGTAATAGTCATCAGCCTAAAGATAGGCTGTATCCTTTTTTAAATATTGCTCACTGAACATTATGTTATGAACACACATTATGTAATCCTGATCAGCTGAATCTGCCATACCACAAACACCCTTACACACTTACAGACCCTAATGCATTTACACTCATACATTACACACTACCAATATCCCATAACACACTTACACTTACCACCTTCTTTCTCTTCTTTCCCATACTTTGCATGATTGTGCACATTTTACTTTTATCTATTGCTCATACACCAATCTCTACCAATACCACCATCAGTCTTGCTAAGACACATGATCTACGACTCATTCACCTCCATTTATTGCATGGCCAGCATCTGTTGGATTATGCCGTTATGTTCATGTTCATTGTTCAATGATTTTTTGTTACTTTGGCATCTTGAATATTATTATACTAGGACAAACTCTACTCAAAAAGACTGTATGTTCTGGATACTCATTTTTAGGGACCCAGACCTCCTTCACTGGCCTTGTACTTGTGCTGCAGGGCTGGCAGGGACCCTCGGAGTGACCTCAAACTGTTCAGTTACCCATCACCCCCGCCTCTATATAGCACTACTCCTCAGGGATTAGGACACAAGGAATGAACAACAATTTCCCTACTAATGTTGTTAGAATTCACAACCTTAGGAAGATATTTAAACGAAGTCCGCAAAACAGCGTTTTCCTGATGAAAAATCAGAAAAGGAGACTCACAAGAAAGCAGACAATTCAAAAACTCTTCTAGCTGAAGAGAAAGCCAAAAGGAACAACACTTTCCAAGAAAGTAGTTTAATATCCAAAGAATGCATAGGCTCAAAAGGAGGAGCCTGTAAAATCTTCAAAACCAAATTAAGACTCCAAGGAGGAGAGATTGATTTAATAAAAGGCTTGATACGAATCAAAGCCTGAACAAAACAGTAAATATCAGGAAGTGTAGCAATCTTACTATAAAATAAAACAAAAAGAGCAGAGATTTGTCCCTTCAAAGTACTTACAGACACACCTTTATCCAAACCATCCTGAAGAAACTGTAAAATTTTAGGAATTCTAAAAGAATGCCAGGAGAATTTATGAGAAGAACACCATGAAATATAGGTCTTTCAAACTCAATAATAAATCTTCCTTGAAACAGACTTACAAGCCTGTAGCATAGTATTAATCACTGAGTCAGAGAAACCTCTATGACTAAGCACTAAGCGTTCAAATTCCATACCTTCAAATTTAAGGATTTGAGATCCTGATGGAAAAATGGCCCTTGAGACAGAAGCTCTGGTCTTAAAGAAAGTAGCCAAGGCTAGCAACTGGACAACCGGACACAATCCATATACCAAAACCTGTGAGGCCACGCTGGTGCTATCAGAAATACATACGATTGTTCCATAATGATCTTGGAGATCACGCTCGGAAGAAGAACTAGAGGCGGAAAGATATAAGCAGGTTGGTAAAGCCAAGGAACTGCTAAAGCATCCACCATCTCCGCCTGAGGATCCCTGGATCTAGATTGGTACCTGGGAAGTTTAGTGTTTAGATGAGAAGCCATCAGATCTATTTCTGGAAGACCCCACATCTGTACAATCTGACAAAATACATCTGGATGGAGAGACCACTCCCCCGGATGTAAGGTCTGACGGCTGAGATAATCCGCTTCCCAACTGTCTACACCTGGGATATGCACTGCAGAAATTAGACAAGAGCTGGATTCTGACCAAGAAAGTATCCGAGATACTACTTTCATAGCTAGGGGTCTGCGAGTCCCACTCTGATGATTGACATATGCCACAGGTGTGATATTGTCCTTCTGAAAACAAAATGAATGGTTCTCTCTTTAGCAGAGGCCAAACCTGAAGAGCCCTGAAAATAGCACGGAGTTCTAAAAACAAAATTTATGCTTACCTGATAAATTTCTTTCTCTTGTGGTGTATCCAGTCCACGGGTTCATCCATTACTTGTGGGATATTCTCCTTCCCAACAGGAAGTTGCAAGAGGACACCCACAGCAGAGCTGTCTATATAGCTCCTCCCCTAACTGCCACCCCCAGTCATTCGACCGAAGACAAGCAAGAAAAAGGAGAAACTATAGGGTGCAGTGGTGACTGTAGTTTAAAAATAAAAAACAGGAAGCAAAAGTATCAAATTTGTAGAATTTAGAAAAAGTATGAAGCGAAGACCAAGTCGCCGCCTTACAAATCTGTTCAACAGAGGCCCCATTTTTAAAAGCCCATGTGGAAGCTACCGCTCTAGTGGAATGAGCTGTAATTCTTTCAGGAGGCTGCTGGCCAGCAGTCTCATAAGCTAAACGGATTATGCTTCTCAGCCAAAAAGAAAAAGAAGATGCCGAAGCCTTTTGGCCTCTACTCTGTCCAGAGTAGACAACAAACAATGCAGATGTTTGACGAAAATCCTTAGTAGCTTGTAAATAAAACTTTAAAGCACGAACCATGTCAAGATTGTGTAATAGACGTTCCTTCTTTGAAGAAGGATTAGGACACAGTGACGGAACAACAATCTCCTGATTGATATTCTTATCAGATACCACCTTAGGAAGAAACCCAGGTTTGGTACGCAAAACTACCTTATTTGCATGGAAGATCAGATAAGGGGAATCACACTGTAAGGCAGATAACTCTGAAACTCTTCGAGCCGTAGAGATAGCTACCAAAAGCAGAACTTTCCAAGATAAATGCTTGATATCTATGGAATGCAGAGGTTCAAACGGGACCCCTTGAAGAACTTTAAACCTGTTGCTCCGCCATGGAGTTTAAATTTAGTTCTTAAACACAGGCTTGATTCTAACTAAAGCCTGACAAAACGCCTGAATGTCTGGAACATCTGTCAGACGCTTGTGCAGAAGAATAGACAGAGCAGAAATCTGTCCCTTTACGGAACTAGCTGACAATCCCTTCTCCAATCCTTCTTGGAGAAAGGATAATATCCTAGTAATCCTGACTTTACTCCATGAGTAACCCTTGGATTCACACCAATGAAGATATTTACACCATATCTTATGATAGATTTTCCTGGTGACAGGCTTTCGAGCCTGAATTAAGGTATCAATGACCGACTCGGAGAAACCACGTTTTGATAAAATCAATTGTTTAATCTCCAAGCAGTCAGCCGCAGAGAAATTAGATTTGGATGTTTGAATGGACCTTGGAGTAGAAGGTCCTGCCTCAGCGGCAGAGTCCATGGTGGAAGGGATGACATGTCCACCAGATCTGCATACCAAGTCCTGTGTGGCCATGCAGGTGCTATCAAAATCACTGAAACTCTCTCCTGCTTGATCTTGGCAATCAGACGAGGGAGGAGAGGAAATGGTGGGAACACATAAGCCAGGCTGAAGGACCAGGGCACTGCTAGAGCATCTATCAGCGCTGCCTGGGGATCCCTTGACCTGGACCCGTAACAAGGCATTCTGACAAGACGCCATCAGATCCAGTTCTGGTTTGCCCCATAGTTGAATCAGCTGGGCAAATACCTCCGGATGGAGCTCCCACTAACCCGGATGAAAAGTCTGCCGACTTAGAAAATCCGCCTCCTAGTTCTCTACTCCTGGGATATGGATAGCTGAGAGATGGCAAGAGTGAACCGCTGCCCATAGAATTATCTTTGAAACTTCCAACATTGCCAGGGGGCTTCTTGTTCCCCCCTGATGGTTGATATAGGCTACAGTCGTGATATTGTCCGACTGAAATCTGATGAACCTGACCGCAGCTAGTTGAGGCCAAGCCTGAAGAGCATTGAATATCGCTCTCAGTTCCAGAATGTTTATCGGAAGGAGGGCTTCCTCCTGAGTCCACGAACCCTGAGCCTTCAGGGAGTTCCAGACTATGCTCCAGCCCAGAAGGCTGGCATCTGTCATCACTATAGTCCACTCTGGCCTGCGGAAACTCATTCCCCTGGACAGATGGACCCGAGATAACCACCAGAGAAGAGAATCCCTGGTCTCTTGATCAAGATTTAGAAGAGGGGACAAATCTGTGAAATCCCCATTCCACTGATTGAGCATGCAAAGTTGCAGTGGTCTGAGATGTAGGCGGGCAAACAGAACTATGTCCATTGCCGCTACCATTAGGCCGATCACTTCCATACACTGAGCCACTGACGGCCGAGAAATGGAATGAAGAGCACGGCAGGAAGTTAGAAGCTTTGATAACTTGACCTCTGTCAGAAAATTTTTCATTTCTACTGAATCTATCAGTGTTCCTAGGAAGGAAACTCTTGTGAGAGGGGAGAGAGAACTCTTTTCTTCATTCACCTTCCACCCGTGAGACCTCAGAAAGGCCAGAACAATGTCCGTATGGGACTTGGCGATTTGAAAAGTCGACGCCTGTATCAGAATGTCATCTAGGTAAGGAGCCACCGCTATGCCCCGTAGCCTTAGAACCACCAGTAGGGAACCTAGAACCTTCGTAAAGATTCTTGGTGCCGTGGCTAACCCGAAGGGAAGAGCCACAAACTGGTAATGCCTGTCTAAGAAGGCGAACCTGAGGAACTGATGATGATCTCTTGAATCGGAATGTGGAGATAAGCATCCTTTAAGTCCACGGTAGTCATATATTGACCCTCCTGGATCATAGGGAGGATGGTTCGGATAGTCTCCATCTTGAAGGATGGGACCCTGAGAAATTTGTTTAGGATCTTGAGATCCAAGATTGGTCTGAAAGTTCCCTCTTTTTTGGGAACTATAAACAGATTTGAATAGAAGCCCTGCCCCTGTTCCTCTCTTGGAACTGGGTGGATCACTCCCATAACCAGTAGGTCTTGAACACAACGTAAGAATGCCTCTCTCTTTATCTGGTTTACAGATAATTGTGAGAGATGAAATCTCCCCTTTGGAGATGAAGCCTTGAAGTCCAGACGATATCCCTGGGAAACAATCTCTAATGCCCAGGGAACCCAAGCCTGGGCGATGAGAGAAAGTCTGCCCCCCACTAGATCCGGTCCCGGATCGGGGGCTACTCCTTCATGCTGTCTTAGAGGCAGCCGCAGGTTTCTTGGCCTGCTTCCCCTTGTTCCAAGCCTGGTTAGGTCTCCAGACTGGTTTGGACTGGGCGAAATTTCCCCCTTGTTTTGCATTAGAGGAAACTGAAGCTGCGCCACTCTTGAAGTTTCGAAAGGAACGAAAATTATTCTGTTTGGGGGTCCTTAACTTATTGGACCTATCCTGAGGAAGGGCGTGACCTTTTCCTCCAGTAATATCAGAAATGATCTCCTTCAGACCAGGCCCGAATAGGGTCTGTCCCTTGAAGGGGATGTTAAGAAGCTTAGACTTTGAAGTAACGTCTGCTGACCAGGACTTAAGCCATAGCGCCCTACGTGCCAAAATGGTAAAACCTGAATTCTTAGCCGTTAGCTTGGCTAAATGAAAAATGGCGTCAGAAATAAAGGAGTTAGCTAACTTAAGAGCTTTAATCCTGTCTAGAACATCGTCTAATGGGGTCTCCACCTGTAGAGCCTCCTCAAGAGACTCGAACCAAAAAGCCGCTGCAGCAGTAACTGGGGCAATGCATGCAAGAGGTTGGAGAATAAAACCTTGATGTATAAAATTTTTCTTAAGGAGACCCTCCAATTTTTTATCCATAGGATCTAGGAAAGCACAACTGTCCTCGACGGGGATAGTTGTACGCTTAGCTAGGGTAGAGACTGCTCCCTCCACCTTAGGAACCGTCTGCCACGAGTCCCGTATGGCGGCATCTATGGGAAACATCTTTTTGAAAGCAGGAGGGGGAGAGAACGGCACACCTGGTCTATCCCATTCCTTAGTAATAATTTCCGAAAACCTCTTAGGGACTGGAAAAACATCAGTGTAAACAGGCACTGCAAAGTACCAGTATTTGTCCATTTTACACAATTTCTCTGGAAACACAATGGGGTCACAGTCATCCAGAGTCGCTAAAAACTCCCTAAGCAATAAGCGGAAGTGTTCAAGCTTAAATTTAAACTCTGTCATTTCAGAATCAGACTGAAGTAACGGCTTCCCTGAGTCTGAAATGTCACCCACAGATTAAAGCTCACCTGCCTTGGCTTCTGAGCATTGTGAGGGTATATCGGACACAGGCATTAAAGCGTCAGAAAGCTCTGTATTAGTTCTAGCCCCAGAGCTGTCTCGCTTTCCTTGTAGCCCTGGCAGTTTGGAGAATACCTCTGAGAGGGTAGCATTCATAACTGCCGCTATGTCCTGTAAGGTAAAAGAATTAGACGCGCTAGATGTACTTGGCGTCACTTGAGCGGGAGTTATAGGTTCTGACACATGGGGAGAGTTAGATGGCATAATCTCCCTCTTTTCAGTAAGGGAATCCCCTGGAGATAAATCTTTAAGCGCCATAATATGGTCTTTATAGTTTATAGAAATTGCAGTACATTTGGTACACATTCTAAGAGGGGGTTCCACCATGGCTTCGAAACATATTGAACAAGGAGTTTCCTCTATGTCAGACATGTTTAACAGACTAGTAATGAGACAAGCAAGCTTGGAAAACACTTTAATAAAGGTGAAACAGCAATTAAACAAAAACGTTACTGTGCCTTTAAGAGAAAAAAACTAGCACTTAAACTGCAAAACAGTGTAAAAATACAGTAAAGTCTTTGAAATTTTTACAGTGTGTGTAAGGGACTAAAGCAACATTGCACCCACTTGCAAATGGATGATTAACCCCTTAGGCCCCAAACTGGATTGAAAAACGTTAAAAACGTTAAAAGTCAATTGAGCACCTTGCCACAGCTCTGCTGAGGCTCCTACCTGCCCTTAAATATGATTTTGTGCAGAAATAACCCCTTTGAAATGGTCCTCAGATGCCAGAGGAATCCTCTAGGGAAGCTGGATGTCTCAGTCTGAATTAAAACTGTGCAGTTAGAGCGCTAAAATAGGCCCCTCCCACCATGTACTGGATGTCAGAGGGGCCTTAAGAAAATACTCCTAGGAGTATCTGACTAGCCATGTGGAAACTAGGCCCCAAATAAAGACTTATCTCCCTCAGAGAAAAAACGTCCTATTTATGAAATCATGTAAACGTTTTGTCACTAAGAAATATGAATATTAACATGAGTATTACCCTGTTTTGTAAGCATGATCCCAGTCGCTGTTAAATCACTGCATCAGGCTTGCCTCAAATACACAAGGCTCTGTCAGCATTTTCTAGAACTTATTCATCTCTCTAGAAATAAAAATACTGAACATACCTCAAAGCAGGTAATCTGCAGACCGTTCCCCCAACTGAAGTTTTCCCATATTCTTCAGTTATGTGTGAGAACAGCAATGGACCTTAGTTACAAACCGCTAAGATCATCAAACCTCCAGGCAGAATTCTTATTCTAATTTCTGCCTGAGAGTAAAACAGTACAACGCCGGTACCGTTTAAAAATAACAAACTCTTGATTGAAGGTAAAACTACACTAAGTCACCACATATCTCTTGATACTTCCTTTCTTGTCGAGAGTTGCAAGAGAATGACTGGGGGTGGCAGTTAGGGGAGGAGCTATATAGACAGCTCTGCTGTGGGTGTCCTCTTGCAACTTCCTGTTGGGAAGGAGAATATCCCACAAGTAATGGATGAACCCGTGGACTGAATACACCTTACAAGAGAAATATTGATTGGTAACCTCGCCTCTTGAGGTTTCCAAACCCCTTGTGCTGTCAGAGATCCCCAGACAGCTCCCCAACCTGAAAGACTTGCATCTGTTGTGATCACAGTCCAGGTAGGATGAACAAACCACCAAGTCAGAGAGAGTTGAATGTTGGGATTTAAGTATATCAATTGTGATATCCAAGTATAATCCCTGCACCATTGATTTAGCAGACAAATCTGTAGAGGTCTCATATGAAAACGAGCAAAAGGGATTACGTCCGATGCTGCAGTCATGAGACCTAAAACTTCCATGCACATAGCAACTGAAGGAAATGATTGAGACTGAAGGTTTTTTTTTTAAATATAATTTTTTATTGAGGATTTTCAAACAGTACAACAGATGGTGATAGTCACAAGTGTTACAGGTTTAGACACAGAAACATATAAAATACATGAACAAGTTATATTGAAATTAGTGATTGAAATAGTGACATGAGCTTCTGAATCTTCCATTTTATAACAATAATAGCTTATTAGGGTGACTACTAAGCTAACCACTTATGGGTCGCATGTTCATGGAAATAAAACATATATGGTAGTCTCTAGGAAGGCCTCTCCTGGACCTTATGATGAATATATATAAGGGGGGGGAAATAGTCAGCAAACAAAAAGCCGCTCTGAGATATAGGGTAGAAGGGGGGGGGGGGCGGAGCCAGCTATATTAAAACAGTGAAGTAGCCAAGAGGATGGGGAAGGGAATCGGTGGTGTGCATAGAGGATAAATTATAAATAACATCAGGCATTAATAGTATAGTGCACAAGTGGTGAGTGGATTTACAGTACAATACTTAAGCCCTTTCTTAAAATAAAAGTAACAAACTCAAGATACATACATCAATTAGGATGCAACAATATGGAAAAACAATAACAACTTATCTAAGTAACAAATCTGCGTCTCCTTATAGGCAGCTACTATAGACATAGTAGAATGGGACATTAAACCAGTACCTGGGTTGTCACGGGGACATACTGTAATAGATAAGTATGCATATACAAATATCTGTCTTTGACACAATATTACTAGCGAAATATACATGGGTTAAATAGGTAGTTAAATGTAGGTATGATATACCTCCTGTGAACCAGCACTAGGGAGGATGTTGCTAAGTGAGATAGCCATATGTACCTCTCATAATTATGACATACCTAAAAGCTGATGTAGCCCACTCCTACATGTATAGTGATTGATGTGATGAGAGTCCTAAAGATGTGCCTGTATAATGTAAGGAAATTCCTAAAGATGTACCTGTATGATGAATAATAAACTTAAGTATATATAATTAAGGTGTCTAAGTTAGATGCGTGGAAAACCCGTAATAGTATGATTACTCACAAACAGAGATATAAGACATAATAAACTAAAGAAAAGCAATAGTAGGAAATGTCCAAGCAATCCATATAGCCCAAAATTATTTAGATCAGATATAGTTGGGGACGTCTCACAGTGAAAAGTAAAGTTTATATATAGATGGGGGTAATTAAATAGACACTGTGTACTCATGGGATACCAACAAACATTACTGTCTATAAGGAGTGGGAGTTAATGGTAAATGAAAGGCCTCTAGGTATAAGAATAGACAACTGTCTTCCTCAAGTTATAAGGAGCTATAGTCTTCATCACTGAACAGTTATCAAATTTGGGCCGCATAGTCCAGATGCATCACATACATATAGAACCATTAGAGAACCCCAATGAGGGAGTAACAGTATTTATATAACCCGCAGCCTGACCCAACTTATATGTCTATTATATTGGTGTATGCAAAGAGATTCGGGTCAGAGGAATCAGGATAAAAACAAGGGATACTATAATTATGAAGTATGGTGTGTTTCACCTAATATGGGAGTGAATAAAATCTTAGACCCTCTGTGCTAAGTTAAATTAAAGTCCCCTGTCAAGAAGTGTATGCAAAACTTGGAAATATGGATTTTAGCTAGTTGGCCCACTATAACTACTACAGTATTACTGTGAATCCCCTAACAACATCTAATACTCTAGTTGTAAGAAAAATAGGGAGAGGGGTTTTTAGTATGAAAATAAACCTATCAAGTATAAATACTCAAGGACCTCTGAATTGTAGAGTATAAAAATGATAGTGTACAGTTATAACTCTTATGAAGCTGTTTTGTAAGTTAATGGAGAAAAAGAACGACAAAAATTGTACATGTGTAGTTTGCTGTATCTTGAGTGGAGCTTGTGCTATATACATTTGGAGAAAATGAGGTAGGGCCGAGGTAAAACAAAGAGCTTTTAAATTAACTAAAGAAAGTGATGAACCTTCATGGATCCCTTATGTAAGCTGAGTTCGAAACTTCTAGGTGATACTGAGTTGTCACAATAAACATAACCAATGATGCAATAAAATATGAAGATCCATACAGATATAAGTATGCATGCAACCACTTCTACATTTTAGACCATAATTTTAAGTGAAAACTTCTATGAGACTATGCAGTCTGGAAATGTTGGTGATATATAGAACAGGCATACAAAGGAGTCTGTCTCACCTCAGAGCAGAGCTATGATATATTACAGAGTAGGGGGTTAACCAACAGTAGCTCTTGTGGAATAAACATCAGAGAATGTTGAGTCGCCATATAGTCTTATAAATAAGGTAGCGCTCGTCATAAAACAATAGAAGTGATAGCAAAACAGTGTGAGGGTCATTCTTTCACTGCTAAGAATAGGTTAATAAAGTACATAGGCCTCCCCAATCTCCCTGTAACATGAAATATAGTATTTATCATGTCCAGTAACACAGAATTCTAATAGTATATTATGTAGGTTAATGTTAATAAAGTTTCGAATACATTACAGTATATACATATCCATATTGAAATAGCAGGGTCCCATAGTACAGTGGAGAAAGAGCAATAGACTGTGCAATAAAATGTGAAGAAGTGTAACCTGCTATCATAGAACTACAATATATAATGTAACTACTGTTTGGAACATTTGAGGCATATAACGTAAAAAGATAAAATAACAGAGCTGAAATTAGAGCTTAACTACAAACGGTGCTTACGTGAGCTAACAGTCACAATAACCCCATCAACAAGAAGTATTATCTTACTAGGGTAAATGTTCAGGGGCATAAAGAAATTTAACCAATGTCATATCTGATCCTATGCTGCAAACTGTAATCTAAAGTCCAAAAGTTGTTGTTGGCAGAGCTGGACTTCAGATCTGGAAAGACAAGCCTAGTCTTTGCAAAAGAAAAAGAGAAAGACACCAGTCCTCCGCTTCTCCTTTTCGATATTGTAGGAACCGTAAGTGAAGGTTAATACCGGGACTCTGGCACTCCTACAAGATGGCTAGTTATACCTGTCTGATGTAAAACTAGGGTCCTTCCTTCTACTGTCGCTACTCCAGAATCTGAGATTCCCTGAGTTGGCCGCAAAGAGGAGCGACCGTCTGGAGCGTCAGGATGGGTGCCAGACAACGCTACAGTCCTGAGCGATCCCAAGAAATCCTGAGTGAGCAGGGTCTCCTTAATGAAGAATCGCTTCAGCGCTAGATCTCCACTCCGCACAGAGGGCGCATGTCTAGCTGAGGTCAGTAACACGGTCCTCTCCAAGAGGTAGTTCCCACATATCGACATGTCCGCTTGAGGCTGAACTGTAAGACCCAGATGGGGAGACAAAGCCATGGGTAGTATGTCGGCATGAGTGCGCAAAATATCAAGGCGCAATGCCACTTTAGCCTCCAGGTCTGCGCACAAAGTAAGTGGATGATCTATATCCAATGTTTTTTCTAGGGTACCATAGACAGGGATCACCATAAGATCGCCAGAGGGGATCCCTGGGCTTTCCTGTAGCGTAAGTCCAGATGAGGCGCAGATATCTTCGCGTGTTACCAGGCCAGATATCACAGCCTCATGCCTCAGCGGCGGTGTGAGGGCAAATAGTAGTGCCATGAGGTCCTCTTTCATACTCTGATAGTGCCGCACCAGGCATTGATGGGTTTGTTGTTCCCATACTTTTAGTGCTTCCATGTCGGCAGATCAGTTTGGATGTAGGTGCTTATGTAGTCTCTCCACGTGGCGCTGCCTAGTATATGATATCAACGCTAGATTCACAAAATGATGTATCTTTAGTTTCCATAGATTTAGGATAGATAATGGTTATCTTCTGTTGTATCGTAGTAAAAGTTTGAATCCTTTATACATAAATTAAACCATATAAGCATATCAGAGCACAAGGAGCTGCATAAAAACACGTCCAGTTGCCTTGATAGCTGGCTCCGCCCCCGAGACTGAAGGTTTTGACAAGCTGAAACCAATTTCATTCGTCTCTTGTCTGTTAAGGACAGAGTCATGGACACTGAATCTATCTGGGAACTTAAAAAGGTGACCCTTGTCTGAGGAATCAAGAAACTCTTTGGTAAATTGATCCTCCAACCATGTCTTTGAAGAAACAACACTAGTTGATTTGTGTGAGATTCGGCTAAATGTAAAGGCTGAGCTAGTACCAAGATATCGTCCAAATAAGGAAACACCCCAATACCATGTTCTCTGATTACAGATAGAAGGGCACCAAGAACCTTTCGAAAAGATCCTTGGAGCTGTTGCTAGGCCAAATGGAAGAGCGACAAATTGGTAATGCTTGTCTAGAAAAGAGAATCTCAGAAACCGATAGTGGTCTGGATGAATCGGAATGTGAAGATATGCATCTTGTAAGTCTATCGTGGACATATAATGACCTTGCTGAACAAAAGGCTAAATAGTCCTCAGTCACCATCTTGAAAGTCGGGACTCTTACAAAACGATCAAAAACTTCAGATCCAGAACTGGTCTGAATGAATCTTCTTTCTTTGGGACAATAAATAGATTTGAATTTGGCCATAAATAACAATAAGGTCAAATATATAGCTGGAAGAGTATGAGACTATACATACTAGAGAACTTATGGAAGGGCTACTGTAGTTCATTAACCTTAAGCCAAATTAGAGTGTAATCTACCGTTAATATGGTACTACTCTCTGGCCACTAATATGCTGTCCCTGCATATTATATATACACAGTACATGGCTATACAGCTGTATGTAGTAGTATGGTATTAGCTCTAAAGAGGACAAAACCTTATAGATATAATTTGCACCCACCTCTATACAATGCTGAGATGTACAAAGTGTCCTGCCCAGCCTCAGCCACCAACAGGACAACACACCAAACAATAGCCCAGAAAATTTAGCGGGGGTGATCAGTATGGACCAGTTGCACCCTCATATCATACTGGGGAGCCTCTGATAATGTTAATGAATATAGGTTATTGAATTCTACAGGGAAAGGCAATTTAAACCTCTGTAGTGGTAGCCCAGTAGCCTGGATGATTTCTACTTTTTGCTAGTATGACATACAAAAGCATAAAACTCAGTGGGAACTGACCTAAATAACATGACAAATCTAAAGCTAGCAGTGATACAAGAACTCTGAAAAACAATCAGTACTACTCATAAAAAGTTAAGTTTCATGATCAGCCTGTAAAAGAATAAACTGCTAGGCTCAGAGATCAGGTTAAAGAATCCCATATAAGCTACAAGGAAGATGATCTGTCTCACGTTCTCCAGTACAGTCTTATAGATTGGAGCTAAAGCTGGTAGAGACACTCAACCAGAATCACATTTAACCTACTCCGATTTTCGATATGCAAGTCCCAGGGTAAGGAGTCAAAATCTGCTAGCAGGGTCTATTTTATGTCAATATTTCCATCAAGCTCAGATGTCCCTAAAGTGGTATGGTCGATTGCCCAAAGTCCAGCAAGCAGCAATGGCATCTTTAGCTCAGTAAGGTTAGCACTTTGTTGAGTGGTAAGAGTGCTCCAGTTTTCCTCACATGCTTTCTTCTGCTCTGTATCTGACTTAGGAGGGTCTAAAGTAGAGTAGGTCTCAGTAATGGTTGATTTGTCATCTTTATAGACCACTAGTAATTTGAAGTGTTCTTGCACCTCTTCTTCACGAAACAGGCGATCTTTGAGCTCAAGCACGATCTGCTCACCTGAGTATACTGACATTATTATGTCATCTGTAGTAAGTGGAGCCTGGGTATTTATCTGGTCTTGTGGCTTCACATTCTAGAGTGTGCATTCGCTCGTAGTACTCCATGCTGCAGAAATGCTGGCCATGAGACGCTGGAAATGCCGGTGGGTGGGGGGGGTATAGTGGTGGCCGAGTTCTTGGAGCAGCTTCAGGCGCCGATGCCAGCAGCAATTCCTATGATTCTAGGCGCAATAGTTGTGGCTTCTAAAATGCAAAACAGCTCTAGTAAAATGTTACACTGATCAATCTGAGGAAAAAGGAATTTTTATAATTATCAGAGAAAAGCTGTAGCAGCATGCAGCTATGCAACTGATCTTGGCCACTGCCCAGAAGTCCCCCCCCCCCAAGATTTAAGTTTTCTAATAACTGAGACAACTTCCTCTTGTAAGATAGGATTGGTGATGAGGGACTCTCACTGGTCAGTAGTGAGGCAAGGTAAATTATGAGATTGGAGGAATGTTTGTATTCTATTTGTATTGTATTTGTCTGATTTAGGAGCAAATATGGTCGGATTAGCATTTTCAATATTGTAAAGAGTTCTATAATATTTTGCAAAGCTATGTTTAATTTGGTGAATCCTAGTAACACTAACACGGCACCTTAATTTGTAAGCAAGCATATTGTCTGCTCTATTTCCTTTGCAATAATGCATTTCTCTTAGTCGAAGGCGTTTATGTTGTACTCTTTGTAATTCTAGCTCACGAATATGGGTTTTGACCAAATCTATACATTAGGTAGTTTGGGAGGATTAGAAATAACAAAGAGGGCGCCACATAGCGTGATATTGTAGATTCAAAGCCAAAATAGGTGAATAATGTAAAGGCTTACCAGAGGTAATGGCACCGTATGGTAACCGGTGCTGACAGGCAGGCTAACACTTTCAGTGGCTAGCACACTGGGTGGTCTCCGGCAAGCTGTTCACAGGTGATGTTCAGCGTTTCTTTGATTGGCGTCTGTGCGGCTGAAACCTGAGATGCTGCGGTAGAGCAGATACTTTGATGCCTTATCCAGGAAGGCTCAAAGGGAGAACCAAGGCAAAAAACAAATGGACAACTTCCGTATATTTAAAATCAGTAGATTTTAATCCATAAAAACTGCTACGCGTTTCTAGACCATAAACCGGTCTTTTCTTCAGGCATACAAACAATGGACATTGTTTGTATGCCTGAAGAAAAGACCGGTTTATGGTCTAGAAACGCGTAGCAGTTTTTATGGATTAAAATCTACTGATTTTAAATATACGGAAGTTGTCCATTTGTTTTTTGCCTTGGTTCTCCCTTTGAGCCTTCCTGGATAAGGCATCAAAGTATCTGCTCTACCGCAGCGTCTCAGGTTTCAGCCGCACAGACGCCAATCAAAGAAACGCTGAACATCACCTGTGAACAGCTTGCCGGAGACCACCCAGTGTGCTAGCCACTGAAAGTGTTAGCCTGCCTGTCAGCACCGGTTACCATACGGTGCCATTACCTCTGGTAAGCCTTTACATTATTCACCTATTTTGGCTTTGAATCTACAATATCACGCTATGTGGCGCCCTCTTTGTTATTTCTAATTTACAGACACCTTCCACCTGAAGTCCAGAGGAGCCTCGCCGCCAGCACATTTCTATTGTTGCAAAAGACACAGCACCATTTCTTCATATGGACTAATATGGTTTGTCCATAGACATTAATCACTTTTACTATTTGTTATCAACATATATTTTTTGTCAGCGCACTCCGTTCACGGTTCCCCTAGGGGTTCCTATTTTTGGTCGATTTAGTTTGGGAGGATGGCTGCAAGCAATTTTGTTTCTCTAAGGAACGCCTTATCTGGGCTTGCTTTTTAATTATATAACCCCAAATAGTGGCTTTAAGGGCACCCCATAACATATCAACAGAAACAAAGGTAAGTCACTTCAGCAGGTGGATATATATATAAAAAAAGAATAAGGATGGGTATCTAGAATGCTGCACAAACGTGGGAGAAAGGAGACAACAGTGCTGGAGTTTTGATTGGTCCCCCTGCTCTGAGGAATGCTACTCCATTATCACAGATGATTTTCATTAGTTACTGTAGCACAAATGCCGCAATAACTGGTAATATGGTGGTTTTGTGCCACTCCAGGGAAACCGGCAGGAAGCTCAAAGATATAGTGTGTGAGGAAAAGCATCAGTACCTGCCTTTGAACCGTTATGGTTTGGTGCTTCTTAAACATAGAAACATAGATATTAATGGCAGATAAGAGCCATAGGCCCAGCAAGTCTGCCCGACCTTACCTAACAGTATAAACTTATCTAGTTCATAGGATAGCCTTATGCTTGTCCCATGCATTTTTAAAGTCCCCCACAGTGTTTGTTGCTACTACCTCTTGAGGAAGTTTATTCCATAAATCAATCACTCTTTCTGTAAAGAAGTGCTTCCTCAAATTACTCCTGAATCTACTACCCTTTAGCTTGAGCTCATGACCCCTTGTTCTTGAATTTTCCATTTTATGTAAAATACCCACAGCCTCAGTATTACTAAACCCTTTAATGTACTTGAAAGTTGCTATCATATCACCTCTTTCCCTTCTCTCCTCTAAGCTATACATATTTAGGTAATTGAGCCTATCCTGGTAAGTTTTATTTTTAAGACCATGTACCATTCTTGAGGTGGTACACTGATTATTGAGGGATTCAGAGATACTGTGGAATGAAGTGAAGTGGGTGTCTCTTCTTAGGAAATCTGTTAACACATGACAATGCATGAAAAAGGTATAGTGGTTATGGGGGAGGAGAGAACACCAGGCCCTTAAAGCATATAGTGATAATATCCAAAAGTAAGTAGTGGGAATCTGGTGTGATGGGGTAAATGTATCCCAGATTGAGTCTGTAGGAGTAAGTCCCACTAATACTAGATGTAGCGTAGCAAGTGTAAAAAAACCATGCCTTAACGTTGTGAAAAAAGAAAGTGGTGATTCGCCAAATAGTCTCACCCCTTAGCAGCACCAGATAGCCGTCTACAGATTTCTATTTGAGTCCTGTGCGTCGAACTGTAGCAACACTCCTCTCCTCCTATGTTAGGCACTGTCATGCCACTAGGAACAATGTCAGGTGCGGCCCAATGCTGTCTCCACCACGTTCACCTCCGCATCCGGACCTCACATGCTACCTGCCGACACAATAATGCTGGAAGTGCTAGGTAAGTACCTCTTTCAAGACTGGCCCTTCTATTCCTCCACACACATTGTTCTAGATCCTCCAGAGACTTGAGAGATGTGCTGCACAATCTGTGGTGGCACCACGCTCAACCAGTGGAGGCTCCTTCATATGTGCACAGCCGCACATAAACCCCCAGCCCAAATGAAGGGAAACATTTTTTTTTAAATAAAATATAATTTTTCCAAAAGCTCCCCTATTGGAAAAATTATATTTAATTTATAGCCCAAAAAAATTAAAAGCATTTTTTTTTTTTTTTTTTAAATGAAAAAAAAAAATTGTATCTTTTTTATTTAACCGCACGTGTTATAGCCTGATGCCTGTCATTATATTGCTCTCTTTAGATTTGCCTGCAGCCTGCTCCCAGCCTCAACCTATCCCTATACTATCTTAATCGCAGAGTTCAGCCTGTGCGATAGACAGCGAGTAAGCAGAGAGGTGGTGCTAACGGTCATCACTACAGTCACATGATGACGCTTGATTAGGCTCCTCCCACTCAACGGCGCAAAATCTCATTGCGGAGATAGTCGTTGAGCTGAGAGGAGCTCATTTTGCAGTCTCAGTGATCAAGTTGGAAGTTGGTGGCGTGGGCACTGGGTGTACTGTAGAACTTAAAACAGAAGAAGTTGAGATGTGGTTGTGCACTAGTGGGACTGGGTGGTGGTGGAAAAACTTAGAGAAGACGTTAAAACAGAAGAAGTTGACCGTATAGAGAAAGAGTAGAGTAGGGACTGAACCCACTGAGAAAGAAAGAATATTGTTTGAAACTGAGTTACTTACAAAATTTTAAAAGTCATCAGCATATTAATTAATTTTAGATAGAGAGAGAGACTGAGAGGCTGAGCAGCAGACTGCAGACTAGTTTAAACTTTTAATGACTAGTTAACTGTTGACGGCTGTCATGGCTGCTGCCTGCCCTGCTTTTTCTGTAATTATAGATTAGTTAAAAGTATTGTATTTTTTAAATTATTAGCAGATTGCAGAGTTGTTGAAAAAATTAAATAAAAAAAAGCAGTTAACTGCTGCAGATACAGTAAACCTGCATATTTTAACGTTTTAATTTATCCCCACTGACTCCTATAGCTTACCTACAAGTTATATATTTTATAACAACTGCAAAGCCACTTACCTACAAGTTATAAGTTTTATAACAACTACAAAGCTACTTACCTACAAGTTATATATTTTATAACAACTGCAAAACTACTTACCTACAAGTTATATATTTTTTAACAACCACAAAGCTACTTACCTACAAGTTATATATTTTATAACAGCTGCAAAGCTACTTACCTAAAAGTTATATATTTTATAACAACCACAAAACTACTTGCCTGCTAGTTTTACTAATTGACTGTTGACGGCTGTCACGGCTGCTGCTGCCTGCTGTAATTATACTAGTTAAAAGTATTTTAATTTAGAATTATTAGCAGATTGCAGAGTATCAGAGTTGTTAAAACAATTATATATATATTATAACAGCAAAGCTACTTACCTACAAGTTATATATTTTATAACAACTGCAAAGCCACTTACCTACAAGTTATATATTTTATAATAACCGCAAAGCTACTTACCTACAAGTTATATATTTTATAACAACCGCAAAACTACTTACCTACAAGCTATATATTTTAGAACAGCTGAAAAGCTACTTACCTAAAAGTTATATATTTTATAACAACCGCAAAACTACTTGCCTGCTAGTTTTACTAATTGACCATTGATGGCTGTCACAGCTGCTGCCTGCTGTAATTATACTAGTTAAAAGTATTTTAGTTTAGAATTATTAGCAGATTGCAGAGTCTCAGAGTTGTTAAAACAATTATATATATTATAACAGCAGAGCTACTTACCTACAAGTTATATATTTTATAACAACTGCAAAGCTACTTACCTACAAGTTTTATATTTTATAACAACCGCAAAGATACTTGCCTACAAGTTATATATTTTAGAACAGCTGCAAAGCTACTTACCTAAAAGTTATATATTTTATAACAACCGCATAACTACTTAACCAAAAAGTCATATATTTTATATCAGCTGCAAAACTACTTACCTTTAAGTTCTATATATATTATAACAGCAAAACTACTTCCCTAAAAGTTATATATTTTTTAACAACTGCAAAACTAATTAGCTAAAAAGCTATATGTCTAATAACAACATCAAAGGACTGTTCTTTGTGTGTAAACTAACAGTTAAGATGGCACTTAGTAAAATCAGTGTTTCTGAGCTAAAGCAATTACATTTTTCAATGTTGCCCATGGAAAGAAAAATTGAAATTAAAATGCTCAGGCCAACACCTAGGCTTAACCTTGTCCAGGTGACAAAATGTAAAACTAGAAATTTCCAAAGAGAATTCAAACCCGAGTTCTATGAAAAAGATCCATGGATTTGTGGCTGTGAATTATTTAACAGGCTCTTTTGTTTTTATTGTCTCCTGTTTGCAAAACAAAATGGTGATTCAAGTTGGGTAAGTTATGGTGTCGCCGATTTATCACATTTAATTTAAAAAATAAATAAACATAATTGCTCCCAATCACATTTATACTGCACATTAGAGTTTAATTTGCTAGGAAGGATTGATATCCACCAACAACTTGACAGTGCATATTGTTTAAATGTTAAAAAAACATAATGAGCAAGTAACCAAAAATCGTTATGTTCTTTTTAAAATTATTAATTGTATTCTATTTTGCAGCGCATTTGAGCTTGCACTTCAAGGACATGATAAACGCGATGATTCATTAAATCTAGGCGTTTTCAGAGATCTTATAAACTTCTCAGCAGAACTTGATGCATCTCTAAAAGAACATCTCGCTAGTGCCACTGTTTTTAAAGAAACGTCAAAAGAATTCAAAACAATTTATTAGACTATGCTTACTGTTTGCCAGAACCAAATAAAAAATGAAATCTCAAATGCAAGTTTTGTAGCAGTGATAGCAGATGAAAATATTGATGTTTCATCTGCCTCCCAATTGGTTGTTGTTATGCGATACATTATAGGTAACGGACAACCAGTTGAGAGATTCTGGGAATTCACTAATCCATCTGGACATGATGCAGAATCTATAGCTACATGTATTCAAGCTTCTTTGGAAAAAGTTGTAGACAAACCCGAGAAATTGATATCCCAGAGTTACGACGGAGCAAGCGTGATGAGTTGTTAGCATGCAGATGCTCAGGCTATAATTAAACATACCTACAAGAATGCACATTTTGTACATTGCTACGCACATCAGCTCAATTTGATTGTCAGCCAAGCAAGCAGTCAGAATCAACAAGTTTGAGTATGTTTTTCAAACCTAAGTGACATTACTAACTTTTTCAGTAACTCTCCACAAAGGATTGCTATTCTAGATGAAACTGTTAGAAGAAGGATACCTCATGGTTCAGCCACCAGGTGGAATTTCAAGAGTCGAACTGTCAATACAATGTTTGAATACAGGAAATAGTTAATTGAATGCATGGAGAAAATAGTCAACATCGAAAAAAATTGTAGCAATTAATCAAGCAGGGGCTATTTGGCGTATGTTGGAAGACTCGGTATTTGTGTTTTGGCTTACAGTTTTTCACAATATTATGCCACATGTAGATGTGTTATACAACCAACTTCAGAAAACACTAACAGATGCAGCACTCATTCGAAAACATGTTAACACTTTCCAGCAGACAATGGAAAAAGGAAAAGAATGGACACAGTGACCATGACGATATCACAAACAGAGGAAACATCAAGGAAAAAGAAGAGAGAAAATATTCACATTACTCAAACTGTGGCAGCTAAAGAGATATGTGATGTTATCACGAATCAAGTAAAAGATAGATTTTCTTTTATAACTCACTACTCGGCTGTTTCTTTCCTCTAACTAAAATATTTGCGGATTACGAGAAATTTTTTCCAAATCAGCTTCTTGAGCAAACAGCTGTTTATCCCATATTACAGAAAGATTACCTGAAAACTGAACTAGGAGTAATTTACAGAAGACCAGATTTCAGAAATATGAATGGTGCCATTAGTGTTCTACAGTTTGTAATAGAAAATAACTTGGACACTACTTTCTCAGAGACCTACAAACTGTTGCTGATTATTTCGACTATTGTGACAACTGCTGAGGCTAAGAGATGTTTCTCAACTTTAAAAAGAGTTAAGACATTTCTAAGGAGCACCATAACTGAGGAAAGACTGACCGCTCTAGCCATGCTCACAATTGAAAATAAATAAATAAATTACATTCCTAAATTCAACGAAAATGTTATTGATTTATTTGCCTCAAAAAAAGACAGATGGATTGACTTAATTTACAAAACTTGCACTTGAGTTATCAACATTCCATTTAATATTTATCTTTGAAGTAAATTAGTAAGCACTAGTGTAATAGAATCTTATTTTGTAGAAAGTAAAATGTTGGTGTATATATTTTAATGTTGCCACCAATTATATTATTATATTTATTAATAACAATCATAAAATTATGGTCAGCAATATCTCCAATTAATACAGTAGAATCTTATCAGTACACTACAGTGAAATTTTAAATCTCTGTAGTGTACTCCAAAATAACACTTTTCAGATATCTTTAAATTTGACAAAAATAATTATTAATAAATATCAATATTTAATCTCAATTAAAGTAATTCCTAACTTCTGACCAGTTAATCTTTATGAAACAGAATGATTATATTTATGTAGTAAACCGAATATAACTTATGACCATGTATAGGTATATTAATTGATTAATACAATATTAAAATAATTTAACATGCTATAAAAAACTTTAGTTCAAATAATATTCAATTAAACTGTCTGGAACTGGTACCTCTGTATTCTGGACACAATATAATCTATAAATCTACCTTAACTCAAAAATGAATTATCAAATATCGCAATTAAATTTTACAAGAACAACTTGTAGTTAGTCAGCGAAACTAATCAAATGCAAAAATATGGATTACTAAGGCCTAGATTTGGAGTTTGGCGTTAGCCGTGAAAACCAGCGTTAGAGGCTCCTAACGCTGGTTTTAGGCTACCTCCGGTATTTGGAGTCACTCAAAAAAGGGTCTAACGCTCACTTTTCAGCCGCGACTTTTCCATACCGCAGATCCCCTTACGTTAATTGCGTATCCTATCTTTTCAATGGGATCTTTCTAACTCCGGTATTTAGAGTCGTGTCTGAAGTGAGCGTTAGACATCTAACGACAAAACTCCAGCCGCAGGAAAAAAGTCAGTAGTTAAGAGCTTTCTGGGCTAACGCCGGTTTATAAAGCTCTTAACTACTGTACTCTAAAGTACACTAACACCCATAAACTACCTATGTACCCCTAAACCGAGGTCCCCCCACATCGCCAACACTCGATTAAATTTTTTAACCCCTAATCTGCTGACCGCCACCTACGTTATACTTATGTACCCCTAATCTGCTGCCCCTAACACCGCCGACCCCTATATTATATTTATTAACCCCTAACCTGCCCCCCACAATGTCGCAGCCAGCTACCTACAATAATTAACCCCTAATCTGCCGACCGCAAAGCGCCGCCACCTACGTTATACTTATGTACCCCTAATCTGCTGCCCCTAACACCGCCAACCCCTATATTATATTTATTAAACCCTAATCTGCCCCCCTCAACGTCGCCTCCACCTGCCTACACTTATTAACCCCTAATCTGCCGAGCGGACCGCACCGCTATTATTATAAAGTTATTAACCCCTAATCCGCCTCACTAACCCTATAATAAATAGTATTAACCCCTAATCTGCCCTCCCTAACATCGCCGACACCTAACTTCAAACATTAACCCCTAATCTGCAGACTGGAGCTCAACGCTATTCTAATAAATGTATTAACCCCTAAAGCTAAGTCTAACCCTAACACTAACACCCCCCTAAGTTAAATATAATTTAAATCTAACGAAATTAATTAAGTCTTATTAAATAAATTATTCCTATTTAAAGCTAAATACTTACCTGTAAAATAAATCCTAATATAGCTACAATATAAATTATAATTATATTATAGCTATTTTAGGATTTATATTTATTTTACAGGTAACTTTGTATTTATTTTAACCAGGTACAATAGCTATTAAATAGTTAAGAACTATTTAATAGCTAAAATAGTTAAAATAATTACAAAATTACCTGTAAAATAAATCCTAACCTAAGTTACAATTAAACCTAACACTACACTATCAACAAATTAATTAAATAAACTACCTACAATTACCTACAATTAACCTAACACTACACTATCAATAAATTAATTAAATACAATTCCTACAAATAAATACAATTAAATAAACTAGCTAAAGTACAAAAAATAAAAAAGAACTAAGTTACAAAAAATAAAAAAATATTTACAAACATAAGAAAAATATTACAACAATTTTAAACTAATTACACCTACTCTAAGCCCCCTAATAAAATAACAAAGCCCCCCAAAATAAAAAAATGCCCTACCCTATTCTAAATTACTAAAGTTCAAAGCTCTTTTACCTTACCAGCCCTGAACAGGGCCCTTTGCGGGGCATGCCCCAAGAAGTTCAGCTCTTTTGCCTGTAAAAAAAAACATACAATACCCAAGCCCCCCAACATTACAACCCACCACCCACATACCCCTAATCTAACCCAAACCCCCCTTAAATAAACCTAACACTAAGCCCCTGAAGATATTCCTACCTTGTCTTCACCTCACCGGGTTCACCGATCTGTCCAGAAGAGCTCCTCCGATGTCCTGATCCAAGCCCAAGCGGGGGGCTGAAGAGGTCCATGATCCGGCTGAAGTCTTCATCCAAGCGGGGCAGAAGAGGTCTTCCATCCGATTGAAGTCTTCATCCAAGTGGGATCTTCTATGGTCATCCATCCGGAGCGGAGCGGCAGGATCCTGAAGACCTCCGACACGGAACATCCATCCTGGCCGACGACTGAACGACGAATGACGGTTCCTTTAAATGACGTCATCCAAGATGGCGTCCCTCGAATTCCAATTGGCTGATAGGATTCTATCAGCCAATCGGAATTAAGGTAGGAATATTCCGATCAGCCAATCAGATTGAGCTCGCATTCTATTGGCTGATCGGAACAGCCAATAGAATGCAAGCTCAATCTGATTGGCTGATTGGATCAGCCAATCGGATTGAACTTGATTCTGATTGGCTGATTCCATCAGCCAATCAGAATATTCCTACCTTAATTCCGATTGGCTGATAGAATCCTATCAGCCAATCGGAATTCGAGGGACGCCATCTTGGATGACGTCATTTAAAGGAACCGTCATTCGTCGTTCAGTCGTCGGCCAGGATGGATGTTCCGCGTTGGAGGTCTTCAGGATGCTGCCGCTTTGCTCCGGATGGATGCCGCTTGGATGAAGACTTCAATGGGATGGAAGACCTCTTCTGCCCCGCTTGGATGAAGACTTCAGCCGGATCATGGACCTCTTGGGCTTGGATCAGGACATCGGAGGAGCTCTTCTGGACGGATCGGTGTGATACTCGGTGAGGTGAAGACAAGGTAGGATGATCTTCAGGGGCTTAGTGTTAGGTTTATTTATGGGGGGTTTGGGTTAGATTAGGGGTATGTGGGTGGTGGGTTGTAATGTTGGGGGGGGGGTATTATATGTTTTTTTTTACAGGCAAAAGAGCTGAATTTCTTGGGGCATGCCCCGCAAAGGGCCCTGTGCAGGGCTGGTAAGGTAAAAGAGCTTTGAACTTTAGTAATTTAGAATAGGGTAGGGCATTTTTTTATTTTGGGGGGCTTTGTTATTTTATTAGGGGGCTTAGAGTAGGTGTAATTAGTTTAAAATTGTTGTAATATTTTTCTTATGTTTGTAAATATTTTTTTATTTTTTGTAACTTAGTTCTTTTTTATTTTTTGTACTTTAGCTAGTTTATTTAATTGTATTTATTTGTAGGAATTGTATTTAATTAATTTATTGATAGTGTAGTGTTAGGTTAATTGTAGGTAATTGTAGGTAGTTTATTTAATTAATTTATTGATAGTGTAGTGTTAGGTTTAATTGTAACTTAGGTTAGGATTTATTTTACAGGTAATTTTGTAATTATTTTAACTATTTTAGCTATTAAATAGTTCTTAACTATTTAATAGCTATTGTACCTGGTTAAAATAAATACAAAGTTACCTGTAAAATAAATATAAATCCTAAAATAGCTATAATATAATTATAATTTATATTGTAGCTATATTAGGATTTATTTTACAGGTAAGTATTTAGCTTTAAATAGGAATAATTTATTTAATAAGAGTTAATTTATTTTGTTAGATTTAAATTATATTTAACTTAGGGGGTGTTAGTGTTAGACTTAGCTTTAGGGGTTAATACATTTATTAGAATAGCGGTGAGCTCCAGTCGGCAGATTAGGGGTTAATGTTTGAAGTTAGGTGTCGGCGATGTTAGGGAGGGCAGATTAGGGGTTAATACTATTTATTATAGGGTTAGTGAGGCGGATTAGGGGTTAATAACTTTATAATAATAGCGGTGTGGTCCGGTTGGCAGATTAGGGGTTAATAAGTGTAGGCAGGTGGAGGCGACGTTGTGGGGGGCAGATTAGGGGTTAATAAATATAATATGGGGTCGGCGATGTTAGGGCAGCAGATTAGGGGTACATAGGGATAATGTAAGTAGCGGCGGTTTACGGTGCGGCAGATTAGGGGTTAATAATAATATGCAGGGGTCAGCGATAGCGGGGGTGGCAGAATAGGGGTTAATAAGTGTAAGGTTAGGGGTGTTTAGACTCGGGGTACATGTTAGAGTGTTAGGTGCAGACGTAGGAAGTGTTTCCGCATAGCAAACAATGGGGCTGCGTTAGGAGCTGAACGCAGCTTTTTTGCAGGTGTTAGGTTTTTTTTCAGCTCAAACAGCCCCATTGTTTTCTATGGGAGAATCGTGCATGAGCACGTTTTTGAGGCTGGCCGCTTGCGTAAGCAACTCTGGTATCGAGAGTTGAAGCTGCGTTAAATATGCTCTACGCTCCTTTTTTGGAGCCTAACGCAGCCTTTATGTGGACTCTCAATACCAGAGTTATTTTTATGGTGCGGCCAGAAAAAAGCCGGCGTTAGCTACGCGGGTCTTTACCGACAAAACTCCAAATCTAGGCCTAAGTTATTAAAAAAATAGCAAATATATCCATAGATTATACTGAGTTTTAGTTCAAATTCAATAAGCCTAATGGAATTTACAGAAATATATAATTCACTATTTGGCCTAAAATAGTCTTAAAGTACTTCAAATAATCAACTAGAGATTTCACACGACGATCAATTCAACATATACCAATTAATATTGAATTAATAAAATATATCAACGTAGCTTTAGTTTAACCAAATGAAAATTAAAATACTAAATCCTTCCTCTTAATAATAAATTTACTTAGCACTAATATAATTATTAATAGACTACACAGGTCTATGAAATATCAATTATAACTATACATTACACATTTAAATACAGCTTCAATTTAACTCTTGCAATAAAGAATACCATTGCTATAAATGATTAAATTATAACATTATTAAAAATATAAACATAATTAAACTGCCAATACATTAATACTAGATACCAATATTTCTGAGTTTTGGCTTTCCATATCAGAGTTTTTCAAAAGTCACTCATACGTGAAGCCAGGTATCACTGTTTTGCAAACAGGGTATCACAAACACAGAGGTATATCTCTCTTTCCCACAGAGAGTTGTTAAAAGTCAGGCCCCAAAACCAAAGTGCATTTTTTGGTGCCTCTTCCCTTTTTTGCATAGTGTTTTTGTCTGTGACAAACTCCACCTTCATTTCTTAATTATTTCTGGAAATAGTCTGTGTACACCCTTAGCTCTCATTGGCTACTGAAAATGTAGCTCTCCTGACAACCGAATACCCTTTCACTGCATTGCCTAATATCGAACACTGGGGGGGCAACAATAATCGAAATGTGGTTTTATTTCTCTATAAAGTGAAAGGTTCTTTAAATCCAGGAATATATATATTTTCATAAATGTACATTCAATATACTTATTATTTCTCAGCTTTAATTTATCATTTGGTTAATATATATGTGATTATATAATTTAGCTGAACACGTATATTTTAAGAATAGACATGGGTAAACTGATAGAGCATGGATTCTTGTATATTTAAATATTAGACCTGATCATAATATTAAATATTATAATACACATTATTATATATATACTTCACATGATAATGTTTTAAGAGATGCACTTAAGAGTCATTTTGCAAACAGGATCTTGTTTTTATTGTCTCCTGTTTGCAAAACTTAGTGGTGATTCAAGTTGGGTGAGTTATGGTGTCACCGATTTATCACATTTAACTCAAAAAATAAATAAACATAATTGCTACTAATCACATTTATACTCCCCATTAGAGTTTAATTTGCTAGGAAGGGTTGATATTCGCCAACAACTTGTCAGTGCATATTGTTTGAATGTTAAAAAACACAATGAGCAAGTAACCACAAATCTTTATGTTCTTTCCAAAAGTATTAATTGTATTCTATTTTGCGGTGCAACGCGACGATTCATTAAATATTAGGGGACTTAAAAGGATTTTAATTTAATACTTTCAGTATGATATTAATATCCAGCTATACTATTAACTATTAAGTATTTGAATTCAATAGATTCATCATTTCATATTCTGATATTACATTGCATTTAATAAAAATTCTGTAGTGATTCATTTATTATAACGATATTTATATTTGCTTATTATCCCACTTTAATATAAATATATTTCATATTTGAAGTAATTCCTTAATAAAGTATATTATTAAACTATATGAAAATTTGACACAAGTCATTTCATATTAAATTTTGTCTTCTATATGCTTGTATCTGAGCTAGCAAACCTTTCCAGACGTATATGTGGATTCAGACCTTCAAAGGTATTCTTTGTCCCATCATTTGTATATCATGCAAGTGATAATTACTTACTTTCCTGAAGATTCTGAGCATATCTGAACTAAAGTACAGAATTGTGTTTCTGTCATCCTAGGGGGCATCCTTATCTAGGTAACATGGTTATCTTGTTCTAATCTCATTAAGCGATGAAGTGAAGAATCGTTTGAAGCTTAAAGGGACAGTAGACACTCATTTTCATATAACTGCATGTAATAGACACTACTATAAAGAATTAGATGCACAGATACTGATATAAAAATCAAGTCTAAAACTGTTTAAAACTTACTTAGAAGCTCTCAGTTTAGCTCTTTTGAAAAGGTAGCTGGAAAGCCCACTGCAAGTGGGAAATAAGACCCTCCCCCTTCTTTTGCATATGAAAAGACCCTTTACACAAACAGGAGCAAGCTGGAGTAGGTAGCTGACGGTATTCTCATAAAACTTTGAGGCTTGGTTAAGCAAAACTACACATTTTTTTACAAAAAAAACTTTACTTTATATAAATAGATCATCTACAAAAAATTTATGCAAAGAAAAAATGAGTGTATAATGTCCCTTTAAACTTTAACAAATGTTCCCTTTGTATTTTTTTAGATATCCTGCCTGTGAGGTGTATTTGAGCATATATATATATATATATATATATATATATATATATATATATATATATATATATATATATATATATATATATATATACATATATATATATATAATTGATATTACATTTAATATAAATATATATAATATAATCTGAGTACATTTTAATTTAATACTGTTTGAGTGCATGAAATCATATACAGTATTATGCAAAAGTTTAGGCACCACTGACAATTTCCATGATTTTCATTTATAAATAATTGGCTGATTGGATCAGTAATTTCATTTTCATCTATCAAATAACTGAAGGACACAGCAATATTTCAGTAGTGAAATGAGGTATATTGGATTAACAGAAAATGTGCAATATGCATCAAAACAAAATAAGACAGGTGCATCAATTTGGGCACCCTTGTCATTTTGTTGATTTGAATACCTGTAACTACCTAGCACTGATTAATTGGAACACAAAAGTGGTTTGGTGAGCCCATTAAACCTTGAACTTCATAAATAGGTGCATCCAATCATTAGAAAAGGTATTTAAGGTGGCCAATTTCAAGTTGTTGTTCTCTTTGACTCTCCTCTGAAACATGGCAACATGGGGGCCTCAAAACAACTCTCAAATGACATGAAAACAAAGATTGTTCAACATCATGGTTTAGAGGAAGGCTACAAAAAGCTATTGCAGAGATTTAAGCTGTCAGTGTCCACTGTGAGGAAATGGAAGACCACAGGCACAGTTCTTGATAAGGCCAGAAGTGGCAGGCCAAGTAAAATATCGGAGAGGCAAAGGATGGTGAGAATGGTCAAAAACAGCCCACAGACCACTTCCAAAGACCTACAATATAATTTTGCTGCAGATGCTGTCACTGTGCATCGTTCAACAATTCAGTGCACTTTGCTCAAGGAGAAGCTGTATGGGAAAGTGATGCGTTAGAAGCCTTTTCTGCACACATGCCACAAACAGAGTCACTTGAGGTATGCAAACGCACATCGGGACAAGCCAGCTTCATTTTGGAAGAAGGTGCTGTGGACTGATGAAACAAAGATTGAGTTATTTGGTCATAACAAGGGGCGTTATGCATGGCGGCAAAAGAACACAGTGTTTCAAGACAAACACTTACTACCCACAGTAAAATTTGGTGGATGTTCCATCATGCTGTGGGGCTGTGTGGTCAGTGCCGGTACTGGGAATCTTGTTAAAGTTGAGGGTTGCATGGATTCCACTCAATATCAGTAGACTTGAGAATAATGTTGAGGAATCAGTCACAAAGTTGAAGTTACGCCGGAGCTGGATATTTCAACAAGACAATGACCAAAAACACTGCTCAAAATCTACTCTGGCATTTATGCAGAGGAACAAGTACAATGTTCTGGAATGGCCATCCCAGTCCCCAGACCTGAATATCATTGAAAATATGTGGGGATATTTGAAGCAGGCTGTCTATGCTTGGAAACTATCAAACCTAACTGAACTGGAGATGTTTTGCAAGGAGGAATGGTCCAAAATACCTTTATCCAAAATCCAGACACTCATTACAGGCTATAGGAAGCGTCTAGAGGCTAAGTGAAATATTAATCTGTATGAGATATGTATACTTTTACAGTGTCCTCACCACTTACCTGACAAAGAGTAACACTGTCTGCAAATAATACAATTCAATCATCTTGGGTGCCAAAAGGGACCACAGATATCTGCGGAGAGTTCCGAAAAGCCTGGGCAAAGGGTTCCGTCCATTACTAAGGCAAATATAATAGGAGAAAGGGGGCATCCCTGCCTCATGACATTAGAGATTGTTATATCTGGAGAACAGAATCCTGTGCCTTTAACCTTTGCATATGTTGAAGAATATAGGACTTGGATAGCAGAAGTAAACAGTGCTGAAAAAACCAGAAGCCTTCAAGATTTCCGAAAGAAACTCTTATCTGACCAAACATAAATGTATTTTAACCTGTATGTTACGTCGTAAATGTAAATTTTCAAAATGTATGCATTGTGAACCCCCATTTGAATAACCCACGAGCCGCCACTGCGCTCCACCAGGCCCAGAAGCCTTGGTACTGCCACCAAGGGAGATCAGTCAGTGATCCCCAACACTTTCAGCAGGTCTGAAAATTAAACTCTAGGATCTCCAAAAAATGCCAGTAAATATAGAGAAGTGTGCTCAGGAGCTCTGCACAGTTAAGTCTTCCCAGCACGGGTGTTAGCTGGGACATTACCTTTTGCTTTGCTTTCTTGTAAAATCATTAAATATATATTTTTGATACTGTTCATGTAAATACATATCTATGCCTATGTATCTATAGGAATAGATATAGGTATATACCTCTATATATATATATATATATATATATATATATATATATATATATATATATATATATATATATATATATATATATATATATATATAATATACATCTTCCAGCTTAACCCACCAATTGCCGACAGCCTGGGTGCAAAGATATGGCAAAATACAGGAACAGACGTTTGCACTCACAGGTCTTTTTTCAAACTTTTAATGTGGAACGTTTTCGGGGTATTATAACCCCATCATCAGCATACAATAGTGACAATAATCAAACATTTTATAGTGTTTTACAACCAAAGTGTACCAATCACAAACCTCACATCTCCCCCAGCTTTCGCGGCGAAATTATCGGCAGTGGAACGCATAATGTGTTCCACCGTCTTGGCTAATACCGGAAGTTTGAAACGTCACTTCCGGTTAAGTGCAACTTACGAATTTTATGCATTTACATCACAAATCTCAAAAGAGACTCAAAAAACCTGATTAGCTTCCAGGTAATATACATCATGTGTCGGTGTGGAGTGATAAGTGCTTAAAACTATCAACATTGTTAATATACTCCATTTATCGTGTCAAACTGTGTGGTGTATGTGTCCATTTTTATAGCAACCGTTGCCATAGAGACAACAATAGACGGCTGCTCAAATGCAATCATACATTTAAAGTGAATAACTCAGACTATATATATTTTTAAAAATTTAAGACGGGATATGATAAATACCTAATCCCTAAGGTGAAACATATCGAAGGAAATTAAAATCAAAATTAAATTGGATTACATTGTTGTGCCATTAATAGCCCATCCCCAATATTTATAATATGTTAATGGAAAACTATAAACTTTGTTGTAGAATTACAAGTGATGGATATGAGCTGGGATAAGGCTGAACTAACTACAAGCACTGAGATAAATTGGAGGGCTAATGTGACTGATTTAAACCTATGTATGCAATGCACACCTCTGTCTACCTTGAGACCAGGAGTGATATCGCCGTCCATACATTATATCAATATTGTATCTAAGAATAAATACTTTGTAAGGTGGATGATACATATAAACCGTATCAATGGATAAATGTATTCATAGACTTGACGGCAGATAGGCTGCCTAAGAAACTGGACAGGTTATGTCAGTCAATAAATATATTAGTTAGATCGAGGATAGACATGTTACCTGTCCAATATATCTAATAGGTGTTAGGTAACTAACATCCCGGTATGAAATATGGGGTTCATTTGAGGATATATGTCTAACCCACATCAGGATCGTGTATCTATGATAGAAAGTATAAATCACACTTAATATCAATTGATAAATATTTTTCAAACATAATGAAGATTTGTAAATTTAAGGTAAAGACTACGTGCAGTAATTATTATCATGTATTTCACACAAAGTTTCATATTGCCTAGACTATTAAGATTTTAGGTGCAGATGTGAGTAATTAACACAGGTAGGCCAGGCTTCCACGTTATGTATTGGAATCAAAAATGATCCCAACCCACAGTGCTGAGAGAACAATGCGGGGAACCCCCTACAACAAGAGGGGACACCGCGAAGTGCAACTCAGAGCCACCATGCCACTCCGGTTGTACCCCAAGTTGGTAGCACACTATAATAGATTTTTGAAGTCTGGCATAGAATTCAGGCCACCAGGTGTGATAGTCCCCAGGCGGAACATCCACTGTGCTTCACATTTCAGAAGCTGTTTGTTGCGGTCTCCACCTCGTTCCAGCGGAGGTATATGATCTATCAATATATACCGTATCGAGGAGACCGAATGTCCCTCATTCACGCAATGTCACGCCACAGGCTGCTCAGAAGTTCCTTCCTTGATGGCGGTCCTTATGGCATATCGATGATTAGCCATCCTTTCACGTAATGTTCCTGACGTTTTGCCAACATAGAACCTCGAGCAAGGGCAAAACAGAAGATATACTACGTGCGTCGTAGTGCATGTTATGGAGTTTCTAATCTTGAAAGACCGGTTAGTATGTGGATGGTGGAAAACCTTTGTGCCAATAAGGCCACTGCATGTAGTGCAACCTAAACAGCGGTATGATCCCCTGATGTTTCTTTTAGTGCCAGTGTCGTAACTTGCTTTAGGATCAGTTCTCATTAACAGATCTTTGAGGTTAGTGCCCCTTTTGAAGCCCACCATGGGACTTAGGTTATGGGTGAATGTAAGCTTTGGGTCTGAAGACAAAATGGGCCAGTGTTGGCGTAGAATCCTGCCAGTGCCCTTCGTTGCAGGAGTAAATGTGGTCAACATAATCAACTTGTCTGCAGTATCACGTTTAGGTTTTGGTTGTATCAGTTCCGCTTGTGTCAAGGTAGATACAGCTTCCACGGATTCTTGAATCACAGCTGCCTTGTACCCTCTCGAGCGGAACCTCTCACCCACTCCAATCAGTTGGGAGACCCCTGTTTCAATTTTAGAATTATTTCTCATAGTTCTTATACATTGTGACTTGACAATACCCTTCAACAGTGCCGGGGGGTGACAGCTGTCAGCCCAAAGTAACGAATTCCGATCAGTGGGCTTATGATACAGTGTGGTCCCCAGTTTATCTGTGTCTTTAAAGACTGACAGATCCAAAAAATTGATGGATTGTTCATCCACCGTCATTTTAAATTTTACATTGTCTGTACAGTTATTGTAACGATTGTACCAAGCCTGGAGTCCCTCCATGCCCCCTCGCCATACCAAAAAGATATCATCTATATATCTGTAATAACAGACAATAGATGAGTCAGTATGAGACCATAGATGCATGTTCTCAAATTGTGACATATAAATGTTGGCGTAGGCAGGGGCCATGGAGGAACCCATGGCGGTACCGGCCACCTGCAGATAGAATTTCTTTTCAAATCTGAAATAGTTTTTAAATAAACAATATTCAATCAGAGAAGAGAGATATTCTATCGGGGGACCATCATAACTAGGGTTGTCAATAAGATGTTCTTGTACTGCCTTTAATCCCTCATGATGAGGTATAATAGTATACAGACTGTTGACATCCAGACTCACGAGTAAATCGTCATGCTGGATGTCAACAGACCGTATCTTCCTAATGAAATCATTGGTATCCATGATATAGGAACGTATCCCCTTAACCACTGGTTGCAGCAACACATCCACAAACTGGGCTACAGGCTGAGTTAATGACTCACGTGCCGAGACTATCGGGCGGCCCGGTGGATGGTCCAAGGTTTTGTGGATTTTGGGGATAGAGTACAGAATAGGTACTCTGGGAAATTTGGTGGTACAAAATTCCAAAATATGTTCTGATAGAAAGCCTTGTTCCAATCCCAGTGTTAAAAGGGTATCTAATTGTGTTTTGTACATGTTAGTGGGGTCATTGGTTAATGATTTATATGTATTTACATCAGACAGCTGATCCAAAATGTCATTTCTATAATCAGTATAGTTAAGTAACACTATGGCCCCGCCCTTATCGGCGGGCCTAATTACAATGGAGGAATCAGCTTGAAGGGTTTGAATAGCCCTCTGTTCATCCCTAGATAAATTGTGTTTCCACAGTGTTTCTGTTTGCTCAGTATCAAGGTCTTGAGAGACCATTCTTAGAAAAGTTTTAGTACTAGAGCTACAATTAACAGGCTCAAATGTGGTCGGTAACTTACATTTGAGTTCAACCTGGGTTTTAGTACAAGTAGTTTCTTTATTCTGAAAAAATTCCCTAATTTTAAGGGATCTATTTAGTTTATATAGATCAAATTTCAAATCAAAATCAGAGACGGGTGCACTTGGGACAAAAGAAAGGCCTTTATTAAGTACTTCCCGCTCACTTACCGTGAGTGTGTGTGTACTGAGATTAATAATTATGTCCTCTGGCGTGGACGTCTTGGGGGCCTGTGTCTGATGCCCCGCCCTCCTAATGGAGGAGACAAAGAAATAGGAGAGTACACTTTGATACTATAGATACCAGTGGGGGGGATTCCACTGATACGGATAGGAATTCATCAGGAACACCTTTCACACCTCCCAGTACATTTAGACAACGCAACCAATATCCTCAATATGAACCAAGATCACAATCTACACCGACACATTTTTAGGGGTAACTACACGATCACGGGGAGGGGGAGACACAACAGACCCCACATTAGGAGGGCGGGGCATCAGACACAGGCCCCCAAGACGTCCACGCCAGAGGACATAATTATTAATCTCAGTACACACACACACTCACGGTGAGTGAGCGGGAAGTACTTAATAAAGGCCTTTCTTTTGTCCCAAGTGCACCCGTCTCTGATTTTGATTTGAAATTTGATCTATATAAACTAAATAGATCCCTTAAAATTAGGGAATTTTTTCAGAATAAAGAAACTACTTGTACTAAAACCCAGGTTGAACTCAAATGTAAGTTACCGACCACATTTGAGCCTGTTAATTGTAGCTCTAGTACTAAAACTTTTCTAAGAATGGTCTCTCAAGACCTTGATACTGAGAAAACAGAAACACTGTGGAAACACAATTTATCTAGGGATGAACAGAGGGCTATTCAAACCCTTCAAGCTGATTCCTCCATTGTAATTAGGCCCGCCGATAAGGGCGGGGCCATAGTGTTACTTAACTATACTGATTATAGAAATGACATTTTGGATCAGCTGTCTGATGTAAATACATATAAATCATTAACCAATGACCCCACTAACATGTACAAAACACAATTAGATACCCTTTTAACACTGGGATTGGAACAAGGCTTTCTATCAGAACATATTTTGGAATTTTGTACCACCAAATTTCCCAGAGTACCTATTCTGTACTCTATCCCCAAAATCCACAAAACCTTGGACCATCCACCGGGCCGCCCGATAGTCTCGGCACGTGAGTCATTAACTCAGCCTGTAGCCCAGTTTGTGGATGTGTTGCTGCAACCAGTGGTTAAGGGGATACGTTCCTATATCATGGATACCAATGATTTCATTAGGAAGATACGGTCTGTTGACATCCAGCATGACGATTTACTCGTGAGTCTGGATGTCAACAGTCTGTATACTATTATACCTCATCATGAGGGATTAAAGGCAGTACAAGAACATCTTATTGACAACCCTAGTTATGATGGTCCCCCGATAGAATATCTATCTTCTCTGATTGAATATTGTTTATTTAAAAACTATTTCAGATTTGAAAAGAAATTCTATCTGCAGGTGGCCGGTACCGCCATGGGTTCCTCCATGGCCCCTGCCTACGCCAACATTTATATGTCACAATTTGAGAACATGCATCTATGGTCTCATACTGACTCATCTATTGTCTGTTATTACAGATATATAGATGATATCTTTTTGGTATGGCGAGGGGGCATGGAGGGACTCCAGGCTTGGTACAATCGTTACAATAACTGTACAGACAATATAAAATTTAAAATGACGGTGGATGAACAATCCATCAATTTTTTGGATCTGACAGTCTTAAAGACACAGATAAACTGGGGACCACACTGTATCATAAGCCCACTGATCGGAATTCGTTACTTAGTGCTGACAGCTGTCACCCCCCGGCACTGTTGAAGGGTATTGTCAAGTCACAATGTATAAGAACTATGAGAAATAATTCTAAAATTGAAACAGGGGTCTCCCAACTGATTGGAGTGGGTGAGAGGTTCCGCTCGAGAGGGTACAAGGCAGCTGTGATTCAAGAATCCGTGGAAGCTGTATCTACCTTGACACAAGCGGAACTGATACAACCAAAACCTAAACGTGATACTGCAGACAAGTTGATTATGTCGACCACATTTACTCCTGCAACGAAGGGCACTGGCAGGATTCTACGCCAACACTGGCCCATTTTGTCTTCAGACCCAAAGCTTACGTTCACCCATAACCTAAGTCCCATGGTGGGCTTCAAAAGGGGCACTAACCTCAAAGATCTGTTAATGAGAACTGATCCTAAAGCAAGTTACGACACTGGCACTAAAAGAAACATCAGGGGATCATACCGCTGTTTAGGTTGCACTACATGCAGTGGCCTTATTGGCACAAAGGTTTTCCACCATCCACATACTAACCGGTCTTTCAAGATTAGACACTCCATAACATGCACTACGACGCACGTAGTATATCTTCTGTTTTGCCCTTGCTCGAGGTTCTATGTTGGCAAAACGTCAGGAATATTACGTGAAAGGATGGCTAATCATCGATATGCCATAAGGACCGCCATCAAGGAAGGAACTTCTGAGCAGCCTGTGGCGCGACATTGCGCGAATGAGGGACATTCGGTCTCCTCAATACGGTATATATTGATAGATCATATACCTCCGCTGGAACGAGGTGGAGACCGCAACAAACAGCTTCTGAAATGTGAAGCACAGTGGATGTTCCGCCTGGGGACTATCACACCTGGTGGCCTGAATTCTATGCCAGACTTCAAAAATCTATTATAGTGTGCTACTAACTTGGGGTACAACAGGGGTGGCATGGTGGCTCTGAGTTGCACTTCGCGGTGTCCCCTCTTGTTGTAGGGGGTTCCCCGCATTGTTCTCTCAGCACTGTGGGTTGGGATCATTTTTGATTCCAATACATAACGTGGAAGCCTGGCCTACCTGTGTTAATTACTCACATCTGCACCTAAAATCTTAATAGTCTAGGCAATATGGAACTTTGTGTGAAATACATGATAATTACTGCACGTAGTCTTTACCTTAAATTTACAAATCTTCATTATGTTTGAAAAATATTTATCAATTGATATTAAGTGCGATTTATACTTTCTATCATAGATACACGATCCTGATGTGGGTTAGACATATATCCTCAAATGAACCCCATATTTCATACCGGGATGTTAGTTACCCAACACCTATTAGATATATTGGACAGGTAACATGTCTATCCTCGATCTAACTAATATATTTATTGACTGACATAACCTGTCCAGTTTCTTAGGCAGCCTATCTGCCGTCAAGTCTATGAATACATTTATCCATTGATACGGTTTATATGTATCATCCACCTTACAAAGTATTTATTCTTAGATACAATATTGATATAATGTATGGACGGCGATATCACTCCTGGTCTCAAGGTAGACAGAGGTGTGCATTGCATACATAGGTTTAAATCAGTCACATTAGCCCTCCAATTTATCTCAGTGCTTGTAGTTAGTTCAGCCTTATCCCAGCTCATATCCATCACTTGTAATTCTACAACAAAGTTTATAGTTTTCCATTAACATATTATAAATATTGGGGATGGGCTATTAATGGCACAACAATGTAATCCAATTTAATTTTGATTTTAATTTCCTTCGATATGTTTCACCTTAGGGATTAGGTATTTATCATATCCCGTCTTAAATTTTTAAAAATATATATAGTCTGAGTTATTCACTTTAAATGTATGTATGCATTTGAGCAGCCGTCTATTGTTGTCTCTATGGCAACGGTTGCTATAACAATGGACACATACACCACACAGTTTGACACGATAAATGGAGTATATTAACAATGTTGATAGTTTTAAGCACTTATCACTCCACACCGACACATGATGTATATTACCTGGAAGCTAATCAGGTTTTTTGAGTCTCTTTTGAGATTTGTGATGTAAATGCATAAAATTCGTAAGTTGCACTAAACCGGAAGTGACGTTTCAAACTTCCGGTATTAGCCAAGACGGTGGAACGCATTATGCGTTCCACTGCCGATAATTTCGCCGCGAAAGCTGGGGGAGATGTGAGGTTTGTGATTGGTACACTTTGGTTGTAAAACACTATAAAATGTTTGATTATTGTCACTATTGTATGCTGATGATGGGGTTATAATACCCCGAAAACGTTCCACATTAAAAGTTTGAAAAAAGACCTGTGAGTGCAAACGTCTGTTCCTGTATATATATATATATATATATATATATATATATATATATATATATATATATATATATATAAATATATTTTTAAGAATAAAAAGGACATAGGGGCCTATTTATCAAGCTCTGTATGGAGCTTAATGTCCCATGTTTCTGGTGAGCTTTCAGGCTCGCCAGAAACACAAGTTATGAAGCAGCGGTCCAAAGACTACTGCTCCATAACCTGTCCGCCTGCTCTGAGGTGGTGGACAGACATCGCCCGAAATCATCTGAATCTGCAGGGGGCGGTAATGCACCAGCAGTTCACAAGAACTGCTGGTGCAATGATAAATGCAGAGAGCGTATGTGGTCAACATTTATCAATGTGCAGCGGACATGATCCGCAATATCGGGATCATGTCCGCTCGCACATTCTTAAATAGGCCCCATAGTCTGCTATGTGAAAAACTTTGGAATGTAGAAACATAATTTATGTAAGAACTTACCTGATAAATTCATTTCTTTCATATTAGCAAGAGTCCATGAGCTAGTGACGTATGGGATATACATTCCTACCAGGAGGGGCAAAGTTTCCCAAACCTTAAAATGCCTATAAATACACCCCTCACCACACCCACAATTCAGTTTAACGAATAGCCAAGAAGTGGGGTGATAAGAAAAAAGTGCGAAAGCATATAAAATAAGGAATTGGAATAATTGTGCTTTATACAAAAAAATCATAACCACCACAAAAAAGGGCGGGTCTCATGGACTCTTGCTAATATGAAAGAAATGAATTTATCAGGTAAGTTCTTACATAAATTATGTTTTCTTTCATGTAATTAGCAAGAGTCCATGAGCTAGTGACGTATGGGATAATGACTACCCAAGATGTGGATCTTTCCACACAAGAGTCACTAGAGAGGGAGGGATAAAATAAAGACAGCCAATTCCTGCTGAAAATAATCCACACCCAAAATAAAGTTTAATGAAAAACATAAGCAGAAGATTCAAACTGAAACCGCTGCCTGAAGTACTTTTCTACCAAAAACTGCTTCAGAAGAAGAAAATACATCAAAATGGTAGAATTTGGTAAAAGTATGCAAAGAGGACCAAGTTGCTGCTTTGCAAATCTGATCAACCGAAGCTTCATTCCTAAACGCCCAGGAAGTAGAAACTGACCTAGTAGAATGAGCTGTAATCCTCTGAGGCGGAGTTTTACCCGACTCAACATAGGCAAGATGAATTAAAGATTTCAACCAAGATGCCAAAGAAATGGCAGAAGTTTTCTGGCCTTTCTAGAACCGGAAAAGATAACAAATAAACTAGAAGTCTTTCGGAAAGACTTAGTAGCTTCAACATAATATTTCAAAGCTCTAACAATATCCAAAGAATGCAACGATTTCTCCTTAGAATTCTTAGGATTAGGACATAATGAAGGAACCACAATGTCTCTACTAATGTTGTTGGAATTCACAACTTAGGTAAAAATTCAAAAGAAGTTCGCAACACCGCCTTATCCTGATGAAAAATCAGAAAAGGAGACTCACAAGAAAGAGCAGATAATTCAGAAACTCTTCTGGCAGAAGAGATGGCCAAAAGGAACAAAACTTTCCAAGAAAGTAATTTAATGTCCAATGAATGCATAGGTTCAAATGGAGGAGCTTGAAGAGCCCCCAGAACCAAATTCAAACTCCAAGGAGGAGAAATTGACTTAATGACAGGCTTTATACGAACCAAAGCTTGTACAAAACAATGAATATCAGGAAGAATAGCAATCTTTCTGTGAAAAAGAACAGAAAGAGCAGAGATTTGTCCTTTCAAGGAACTTGCGGACAAACCCTTATCTAAACCATCCTGAAGAAACTGTAATATTCTCGGTATTCTAAAAGAATGCCAAGAAAAATGATGAGAAAGACACCAAGAAATATAAGTCTTCCAGACTCTATAATATATCTCTCTGGATACAGATTTACGAGCCTGAAACATAGTATTAATCACAGAGTCAGAGAAACCTCTTTGACCAAGAATCAAGCGTTCAATCTCCATACCTTTAAATTTAAGGATTTCAGATCCTGATGGAAAAAAGGACCTTGAGACAGAAGGTCTGGTCTTAACGGAAGAGTCCACGGTTGGCAAGAGGCCATCCGGACAAGATCCGCATACCAAAACCTGTGAGGCCATGCCGGAGCTACCAGCAGAACAAACGAGCATTCCTTCAGAATCTTGGAGATTACTCTTGGAAGAAGAACTAGAGGCGGAAAGATATAGGCAGGATGATACTTCCAAGGAAGTGATAATGCATCCACTGCCTCCGCCTGAGGATCCCGGGATCTGGACAGATACCTGGGAAGTTTCTTGTTTAGATGAGAAGCCATCAGATCTATTTCTGGAAGTTCCCACATTTGAATAATCTGAAGAAATACCTCTGGGTGAAGAGACCATTCGCCCGGATGCAACGTTTGGCGACTGAGATAATCCGCTTTCCAATTGTCCATACCTGGGATATGAACCGCAGAGATTAGACAGGAGCTGGATTCCGCCCAAACCAAAATTCGAGATACTTCTTTCATAGCCAGAGGACTGTGAGTCCCTCCTTGATGATTGATGTATGCCACAGTTGTGACATTGTCTATCTGAAAACAAATGAAAAACTCTCTCTTCAGAAGAGGCCAAGACTGAAGAGCTCTGAAAATTGCACGGAGTTCCAAAATATTGATCGGAAATCTCACCTCCTGAGATTCCCAAACCCCTTGTGCCGTCAGATACCCCCACACAGCTCCCCAACCTGTAAGACTTGCATCTGTTGAGATTATAGTCCAGGTCGGAAGAACAAGAAGCCCCCTGAACTAAACGATGGTGATCTGTCCACCATGTCAGAGAGTGTCGTAAAATCGGTTTAAAGATATTAATTGAGATATCTTTGAGTAATCCCTGCACCATTGGTTCAGCATACAGAGCTGAAGAGGTCGCATGTGAAAACGAGCAAAGGAGATCGCATCTGATGCGGCAGTCCTAAGACCCAACATTTCCATGCATAAGGCTACCAAAGGGAATGATTGTGACTGAAGGTTTTGACAAGCTGATATCAATGTTAAACTTCTCTTGTCTGACAAGGACAGAGTCATAGACACTGAATCTATCTAGAAACCTAAAAAGGTTACCCTTGTCTGAGGAATCAATGAATTGATTGGTAAATTGATCCTCCAACCATGAACTTGAAGAAACAACACAAGTCGATTCGTATAAGATTCTTCGAAAATGAGAAGACTGAGCAAGTACCAAGATATCGTCCAAATAAGGAAATACCAAAACCCTGTTCTCTGATTACAGAAAGAAGGGCACCGAGAACCTTTGAAAAAAATTCTTGGAACTGAGGCTAGGCCAAACGGTAGAGCCAAAAAACTGGTAATGCTTGTCTAAAAAGAGAATCTCAGACACTAAAAGTGATCTGGATGAATCGGAATATGCAGATACACATCCTGTAAATCTATTGTAGACATATAATGCCCTTGCTAAACAAAAGGCAGGATAGTCCTACAGTAACCATCTTGAATGTTGGTATCCTAACATAACGATTCAAAAATGATAGATCCGGAACTGGTCTGAAGGAATTGACCTCCTTTGGTACAATGAAGAGATAAAATAAAACCCCAGCCCCTGTTCCAGAACTGGAACTGGCATAAATACTCCAGCCAACTCTAGATCTGAAACACATTTCAGAAATGCTGAGACTTTGCTGTGTTAACTGGGACACGGGAAAGAAAAAAATCTCTTAGCAGGAGGCCTTAACTTGAAGCCAATTCTGTACCTTTCTGAAACAATGTTCTGAAACCAGAGATTGAGAACGGAATTGATCCAAATTTCTTTGAAGAAAACGTAATCTGCCCCATACCAGCTGAGCTGGAATAAGGGCCGCACCTTCATAGGTACTTAGGAGCTGGCTATAGGTTTCTATAAGGCTTGGATATATTCCAAACTGGAAATAGTTTCCAAACTGATACCGCTCCTGAGGATGAAGGATCAGGCTTTTGTTCCTTGTTGTGAGGAAAGGAACGAAAATGATTATTTACCCTGGAAAGAAAGGGAAAGCAAAGTTGACTTAGAAGACATATCAGCATTCCAAGTTTAATCCATAAAGCTTTTCTAGCTAAAATAGCTAGAGACATATACCTGACATCAACTCTAATGATATCAAAAGATGGTATCACCAATAAAATTATTAGCATGTTATAGAATAATAATAATGCTATAAAATTATGATCTGTTACTTGTTGCGCTAAAGCTTCTAACCAAAAAGTTGAAGCTGCAGCAACATCCGCTAAAAATATAGCAGGTCTAAGAAGATTACCTGAACATAAGTAAGCTTTTCTTAGAAAGGATTCAATTTTCCTATCTAAAGGATCCTTAAATGAAGTACTATCTGCCGTAGGAATAGTAGTACATTAGCAGGAGTAGAGACAGCCCCATAACCTTAGGGATTTTTGTCCCAAAAAACTCTAATCTGTCAGATGGCACAGGATATAATTGCTTAAACGTCTAGAAGGAGTAAATAAATTACCCAAATTATTCCATTCCCTGGAAATTACTTCAGAAATAGCATCAGGGAGATAAAACACTTCTGGAATAACTACAGGAGATTTAAAAACCTTATTTAAACGTTTACATTTAGTATCAAGAGGACCAGAATCCTCTATTTCTAATGCAAATAATACTTCTTTAAGTAAAGAACGAATAAATTCCATCTTGAACAAATACAAAGATTTATCAGCATCAACCTCTGAGACAGAAACCTCTGAACCAGAAGAACCATTATCAGTATCAGAATGATGATGTTCATTTAAAAATTCATCTGAAAAAAGAGAAGTTTTAAAAGACTTTTATGTATACTAGAAGGAGAAATAACAGACATAGCCTTCTTAATGGATTTAAAAAATAAAATCTCTTATGTTATCAGGAACACTCTGAAAATTAGATGTTGACGGAACAGCAACAGGTAATGTAACAGTACTAAAGGAAATTTTATCTGCATTAATAAGTTTGACATGACATGCAATACAAACAACAGCTGGAGAAACAGATACCAAAAGTTTATAGCAGATACACTTAGCTTGGTAGCTCCAGCACTGGGCAGTGATTTTCCTGAAGTATCTTCTGACTCAGTTGCAACGTGGAACATATTGCAATATGTAAAAGAAAAAAACAACATATAAAGCAAAATTGATCAAATTCCTTAAATGACAGTTTCAGGAATGGGAAAAAAATGCCAGTGAACAAGCTTCTAGCAACCAGAAGCAATAAATAATGTGACTTAAATAATGTGGAGACAAAAGTGACGCCCATATTTTTTAGCGCCAAAAAAGATGCCCACATTATTTGGCGCCTAAATGCTTTTGGCGCCAAAAATGACGCCACATCCGGAACGCCGACATTTTTGACGCAAAAAAAACGTCAAAAAATGACGCAACTTCCGGCGACACGTATGACGCCGGAAACAGAAAAAAAATTTTGCGCCAAAAAAGTCCGCGCCAAGAATGACGCAATAAAATGAAGCATTTTCTGCCCCCGCAAGCCTAACAGCCCACAGGGAAAAAGTCAAATTTTTTAAGGTAAGAAAAAATGATTGAAACAAATGCATTTATCCCAAATATGAAACTGACTGTCTGAAAAATAAGGAATTTTGAACATTCTGAGTCAAGGCAAATAAATGTTTGAATACATATATTTAGAACTTTATAAACAAAGTGCCCAACCATAGCTTAGAGTGTCACAGAAAATAAGATTTACTTACCCCAGGACACTCATCTACATGTTTGTAGAAAGCCAAACCAGTACTGAAACGAGAATCAGCAGAGGTAATGGTATATATAAGAGTATATTGTCGATCTGAAAAGGGAGGTAAGAGATGAATCTCTACGACCGATAACAGAGAACCTATGAAATAGACCCCGTAGAAGGAGATCACTGCATTCAAATAGGCAATACTCTCCTCACATCCCTCTGACATTCACTGCACGCTGAGAGGAAAACCGGGCTCCAACTTGCTGCGGAGCGCATATCAACGTAGAATCTAGCACAAACTTACTTCACCACCTCCATCGGAGGCAAAGTTTGTAAAACTGAATTGTGGGTGTGGTGAGGGGTGTATTTATAGGCATTTTAAGGTTTGGGAAACTTTGCCCCTCCTGGTAGGAATGTATATCCCATACGTCACTAGCTCATGGACTCTTGCTAATTACATGAAAGAAATATTAATATTTTATGTTGGGTTTAGCGCTCTTGAATATATTATGGTTGGATAAGCGTGAGTATGGGTGTTTTTACACTCCATTGAAGTCTATGGGAGAAGTTCATCTGATCATGATATCTTTTTTTGTGCGTGTCAGGTTTACGCTCACACTCAAATTTTTTCCTTTGAACTTGTAATACAAGCGCAACCCAATGTGTGGAAAAAGCCTCAGTCTAGCAAAGTTAATGTGCAAGCGGGACGCTAAATAGCTATCCACTCGTGATTTAGCCCTTAAGCAGTAATGAGGTTTACTATGTTATATAATGCAGCCCTCTACAAGAAACTGCTTTCTATAGAGCTCCAATACTATCTCCAGCCAGTTTTGTTTTAATAAAAGAGTGCTAAGCAGTGGGTTTTACTTAAAATAAATCATTGCAATATGTCTTTGCTGCATGGTCTATTACTTCCAGTCACAAAGGAAGGTATATATAACTTGATGTCATAAATCTTCTAGAGTAACATGAGCTAGCTTACTGGTCAGGGAATGCTAGAGTTCTCATTTTGCAAGAAAACAAGTAAGTTGTTTGCAGTTTAAAGAAAACAACAAAAAACTATCGGGTAGATTACGAGTTTTGTCGGTAAGGCTGTGCATTGCTAACGCTCAGTTCCAGCTCACCGCTCACCTACAAACAACGCTGGTATTACAGATTTTTTTCAACTCAGCATTAGCCTCTAAAAAGTGAGCAGAGAGAAAAATTTAGCTCCACATCTCACCTCAATACCAGCGTTGCTTACGGTAGCGGTAAGCTGGCTAAACATGCTCGTGCACGATTTCCCCATAGGAAACAATGGGGCAGATTCGGCTGAAAAAAAAACCCTAACACCTGCAAAAAAGCAGCGTTCAGCTCCTAACGCAGCCCCATTGTTTCCTATGGGAAAATACATTTTATGCCTGCACCTAACACCCTATTAAATTTATTAACCTCTAATCTGTCACCGCCACTATACTAAAGTTATTAACCCCTAAACCTAAGTCTAACCCTAACACCCTCCTAACTTAAATATAATTTAAATACATCTAAATAAATTTACTATCATTAACTACATTTTTCCTATTTAAAACTAAATACTTACCTATAAAATAAACCCTAAGCTAGCTACAATATTAACTAATAATTACATTGTAGCCATTTCAGGGTTTATTTTTATTTTACAGGCAACTTTGTATTTATTTTAACTAGGTACAATAGTTATTAAATAGTTATTAACTATTTAATAACTACCTAGCTAAAATAAATACAAAAGTACCTGTAAAATAAACCCTAACCTAAGTTACAATTACACCTAACACTACACTATAATTAAATTAATTACCTAAACTTACTACAATTGAATTAAATAAACTAAAGTACAAAAAAAAAAACCCCACTAAATTACAGAAAATAAAAAAATAATTAAATTTTTTTAAACTAATTACACCTAATCTAATCCCCCTAATAAAATAAAAAAGCCCCCCAAAATAAAAAAAATTCCCTACCCTATACTAAATTACAAATAGCCCTTAAAAGGGCCTTTTGCGGGGCATTGCCCCAAAGTAATCAGCTCTTTTACCTGTAAAAAAAAAAAATACAATACCCCCCCAACATTAAAACCCACCACCCACACACCCAACCCTACTCTAAAACCCACCCAATCCCCCCTTAATAAAACCTAACACTACCCCCTTGAAGATCACCCTACCTTGAGATGTCTTCACCCAGCCGGGCACAAGTGGTCCTCCAGAGGGGCAGAAGTCTTCATCCGATCCGGGCAGAAGAGGACCTCCAGACGGCCAGAAGTCTTCTATCTTCATCCATCCAGAGCGGAGCGGGTCCATCTTGAAGCCAGCCGACGCGGAGCATCCATCCAGACCGACGACTACCCGACGAATGACGGTTCCTTTAAATGACCTCATACAAGATGGTGTCCCTTGAATTCCAATTGGCTGATAGGATTCTATCAGCCAATCGGAATTAAGGTAGGAAAAATCATATTGGCTGATGCAATCAGCCAATAGAATTGAGCTTGCATTCTATTGGCTGATTGGAACAGCCAATAGAATGTGAGCTCAAACCTATTGGCTGATTGGATCAGCCAATAGGATTGAACTTCAATTATATTGGCTGATTGCATCAGCCAATTGGATTTTTCCTACCTTAATTCCGATTGGCTGATAGAATCCTATCAGCCAATTGGAATTCAAGGGACGCCATCTTGGATGACGTCATTTAAAGGAACCGTCATTCGTCGGGTAGTCGTCGGTCTGGATGCTCCGCGCCGGCTGGCTTCAAGATGGACCTGCTCCGGATGGATGAAGATAGAGGATGCCGTCTGGATGAAGACTTCTGGCCGTCTGAAGGTCCTCTTCTGCCCAGATTGGATGAAGACTTCTGCCCCTCTGGAGGACTACTTGTGCCCGGCTGGGCGAAGATGTCTCAAGGTAGGGTGATCTTCAAGGGGTTAGTTTTAGGTTTTATTAAGGGGGGATTGGGTGGGTTTTAATGTTGGGGGTATTGTATTTTCTTTTACAGGTAAAAGAGCTGATTACTTTGGGGAAATGCCCCGCAAAAGGCCCTTTTAAGGGCTATTTGTAATTTAGTATAGGGTAGGGATTTTTATTATTTTGGGGGGCTTTTTATTTTATTAGGGGGATTAGATTAGGTTTAATTAGTTTAAAAATTTGTAATAATTTTTTTATTTTCTGTAATTTAGTGGTTTTTTTTGTACTTTAGTTTAATTAATTTAATTGTAATTAATAGTAGTTAATTTAGCTAATTAATTTAATTATAGTGTAGTATTAGGTATAATTGTAACTTAGGATAGGGTTTATTTTACAGGTACTTTTGTATTTACTTTAGCTAGGTAGTTATTAAATAGTTAATAACTATTTAATAACTATTGTACCTAGTTAAAATAAATACAAAGTTGCCTGTATTAGTTATATTGTAGCTAGCTTAGGGTTTATTTTATAGGTAAGTATTTAGTTTTAAATAGGAATAATTTAGGTAATAATAGTAATTTTATTTTGTTTTATTTAAATTATATTTAAGTTAGGGGGTGTTCGGGTTAGACTTAGGTTTAGGGGTTAATAAATTTAGTATAGTGGCGGCGACGTTGGGGGCGGCAGATTAGGGGTTAATAAATGTACGTAGGTGTCGGAGATGTTAGGGACAGCAGATTAGGGGTTAATAAAATTTAACTAGTGTTTGCGAGGCGGGAGTGCGGCGGTTTAGGTAAGGGTTAATACATTTATTTAAGTGGCGGCGATGTCCGGTCGGAAGATTAGGGGGTTAAAAACTTTATTGAAGTGTTTGCGATGTGGGGGGGGCCTCGGTTTAGGGGTTAATAGGTAGTTTATGGGTGCTAGTGTACTTTTTAGCACTTTAGTTAAGAGTTTTATGTTACGGCATTAGCCCATAAAACTCTTAACTACTGACTATTAAATGCGTTAGGAGTCTTGACAGGAGAGGGTCTACCGCTTACTTTTTCCAAGACTTGTAATACCGGTGTTAGGAAAATCCCATTAAAAAGATAGGATACGCAATTGACGTAAGGGGATTTGCGATATGTTAAAATCGCGGAAAAAAAGTGAGCGGTACACCTGTACCTGCCAGACTCGTAATACCAGCGGGCATTAAAAAGCAGTGTTGGGACCTCTCAACGCTGCTTTTTAAGGCTAACGCAAGACTCGTAATCTAGGCACATTTGTTTTATTTAATTGATTTAACATATATATATTTTCTAAATGAGCATTGTTTTATATCCCATTAAGGTTCAACCCCTTTTCCTGTTGTATACAGTGAGGTCTACCTTTGTGAAATGTGTAACAGCTCATGGTCCCAGCAAGCTTTTATTAATGAAAGTTACTAATATTATAATGTTTTAATGTCATGACTTCACTGTATTACTGTCATTGGCTGCTACCTGCTCACATCAGGGAAGTATTGATTGATCATCCTGTGGACTCACAGTGCCCACAAAAGGGGAAGGGCTACAAAAATAATTATGTGTTAAAAGAGAGAATATTTCTTATGTATATGAGCTGGTAATCTATAGATTATACAGTTTTAGGACGCATGTTTTCATTTTTATCTTTCTTTAAAAAAAAAAAAAAATCCTCATGTGTTTCACTTTTTGTTATTATTTTACTATTTTATTTGCCTCTATCATACAAACAAGAAACATTTCTGCTTCTTTTCTAGATAAAGAATAAATGTAGTTAATGTAGTTAAGTGTTATTACATTTCTCTAGACTTAAGTGGCAATATTCCTATTATGTGCAACTACAGCAGAAACCTCCAGAACAGAACATTTTAAATTTTCATACTAAAAGTGGAAATATGGTGTTTGTATTTAACTTTAACTTCTTTGCAAAGTTCAAAGTATAATGTGCAGGCGCAAATATTTACGGAAAGCACAATGTCCCTAAAAAAAAAAAAAGAATGAAAGGGGAGTTGATATCTGACGGGTCAGTGCGGTCACAATCTGTACAGATGTGTATTATGGAGATGTAGTTTGTAAATGAGAATATAATTTGTATTTTAAAATCAGGATGAAAAACAGTTCACCTTTACCTTTGTAAAAATAAAATTTGATTATGTTTAGATTATTACTGTAAAATTTTGAATTGTTGCTTGGCAACAACATAACTTTAAATATGGTGTATGCCAGAAAAGCCCATTGCACAGTATTTATTTACTTCTCTACTCACTCAAGTTCAAATTCTACTCTTTCAGGGCAACTGGGTGAAAGGAAATGTTGAGCTCTATATATGTGTGTGTGTAGATATAATACAACACATAGGGCCAGATTACAAGTGGAGAGCTATTTAACGCTCCCGCTCGAGCGTCAATTGCGCTAAAAGTTAGCTTGTTACAAGTAAACTGTTTTTATTCGAGAGCTAACCCGACGAGCGCAAAAAGCTGAAGTTAGAATATTGCGTCGGTGTTCACGTATTCCCCAACAAAAGTCAGTGGAGAAAGAAAAGTGGGAAAAAATATATTATATATAGGAATATCTATTTATAAATACTTAGAACACATTCTGCTATGTGCAGAACATTGGAATGTAAAATATTTACAGTAAATTCATAGTTGAAACCTTTATTAAGAATGAATATTGCATAAATATGATTTTTCATATTTTTGTCTACGTAACAGCAAAGGGCTCCAATGCACTTATTTATATGTCTATATATGTATTTATGTGTTTATATGTGTACATATGTCTGTAAATACATATACACATATAAATACATAAATATATATGTATAAATATATAGAAATATACATGTATGTATGTATATATATATATATATATATATATATATATATATATATATATATATATATATATATATATATGTCTATATATGTATACATGTATATCCCTATATTTGTATACATATATAGACATACATATACATACACATTAATCTTTAGACATTTATATGTATGTATCTTAATGTTAAAGCCCTTTACCTGCCTTTTTTTTTCCAACACCTAAGATTTCATATCTTTGAGCCCTTATAACTTTTTTGTGCAATAACATAATTTATGTAAGAACTTACCTGATAAATTAATTTCTTTCATAGTGGCAAGAGTCCATGAACTAGTGACGTATGGGATATACATTCCTACCAGGAGGGGGCAAAGTTTCCCAAACCTCAAAATGGCTATAAATACACCTCCCACCACACACATACCTCGGTTTTAACGTATAGCCAAGTAGTGAGGTGTAAAAAAGCATACAAAAAGAGGAACTGGAAAAAAATAATGTGCCTTTATACAAAAAAATCATAACCACAAAAAAAGGGTGGGTCTAATGGACTCTTGCCACAATGAAAGAAATTAATTTATCATCAGGTAAGTTCTTACATAATAAATTATGTTTCTTTCATGTAAGTGGCAAGAGTCCACGAGCTAGTGACGTATGGGATATATTACCCAAGATATGGAAAACCACAGAGTCACTAGAGAGAGAGGGATAAAATAAAAACAGCTATTTTGGCTGAAAAAAATAAATCCAAATAAAAATTCAGTTTTCTTAAATTTCAAAAACTCAAATCATAGGCAAAGGAATCAAACTGAGACAACTGCCTGAATAACATTTCTACCAAAGACTACCTCTGAAGAAGCAAACACATCAAAATGGAAAATTTAGTAAATGTATGCAAAGAAGACCAAGTTGCTGCTTTGCAAATCTGATAAACTGAAGCTCCATTCTTGAAAGCCCAAGAAGTGGCAACTGATCTAGTAGAATGAGCTGTAATTTTTTTAGGCGGAGACTGCCCCGCCTCAAAATAAACCTTATGAATCAAAAGTTTTAACCAAGATGCCAAAGAAATGGCAGAGGCTTTCTGACCTTTCCTGGAACCAGAGAAATAAATAAATAAAACTAGAAGTCTTTCTGAAATCCTTAGTAGCCTCAACATAGCATTTCAAAGCTCTTACCACATCCAAAGAATGTATAGATCTCTCAAGAGAATTCTTAGGATTAGGACACAAGGAAGGAACAACAATTTCTCTACTAATGTTGTTAGCATTCACAACCTTAGGTAAAAATGTAAATGAAGTCCATAAAACTGCTTTATCTTGATGGAATATTAGATAAGGAGACTCACAAGAGAGAGCCGACAACTCCAACTCTTCTAGCAGAAGAGATAGCCAAAAGGAACAACACTTTCCAAGAAAGTAGTTTAATATCTAAAGAATGCATAGGTTAAAAGGAGGAGCCTGCAAAATCCTTAAAACCAAATTAAGACTCCAAGGAGGAGAAATAGACTTAACAGGTTTGATTCGAACCAAAGCCTGAACAAAATAGTGATTATCAGGAAGTTTAGCAATATTTCTATGAAATAAAATAAAAAGAGCAGAGATTTGTCCCTTCAAAGTATTTGCAGACACACCTTTATCCAAACCATCCTGAAGAAACTGTAAAATCCAAGGAATTCTAAGAGAATGCCAAGAAAAATTATGAGAGGAGCACCATGAAATATAGGTTTTCCAAACCCGATAATAAATCTTCCTTGAAACAGACTTACAATCCTGTAACATAGTGTTAATCACTGAGTCAGAGAAACCTGTATGACTAAGAACAAAGTGCTCAATTTCCATACCTTCAAATTTAGAGATATGAGATCCTAATGGAAAAAGGGCCCTTGAGACAGAAGGTCTGGCCTTAAAGGAAGTGGCCAAGGCTGGCAACTGGACATCCGGACAAGATCCATATACCAGAACCTGTGAGGCCATGCTGGTGCTATCAGAAACACATTCAATTGCTCTACTATGATCTTGAAGATCAGCATTGGAAGAAGAACTAGAGGCGGAAAAATGTAAGCAGGTTGGTAAAACCAAGGAACTGCTAAAGCATCCACCATCTCTGCCTGAGGATCCTTGGATCTGGAAAGATATCTTGGAAGTTTCTTGTTCAAACGAGAGGCCATCAAATCTATTTCTGGAAGACCCCACATTTGTACAATCTGATGAAACACATCTGGATGGAGAGACTACTCCCCCGGTTGCAAAGTCCAGGAAGGACGAACAAAAGAGGCACAGAGAGTTGAATGTTGGGATTTATGTATATCAGTTGTGATATCAGAGTATAATCCCTGCACCATTGATTCAGCATGCAAAGCTGCAGAGGTCTCATATGAAAATAAGCAAAGGGGATCGCGTCCGATGCTGCAGTCATAAGACCTAAAACTTCGATGCATATAGCCACTGAAGGGAACGATTGAGATTGAAGGTTTATACAAGCTAAGACCAATTTCATTCGCCTCTTGTCTGTTAAAGACAGTCATGGACACTAAATCTATCTGGAAACCTAAAAAGGTGACCCTTGATTGAGGAAACAAGAAACTCTTTTGTAAATTGATCCTCCAACCATGCCTTTAAAGAAACAATACTAGTTGTTTCGTGTTAGATTCTGCTAAATGTACCAAGATATCATCGAAATAAGGAAACACCGCAATACCCTGCTCTCTTATTACAGATAGAATGGCACCCAGTACCTTCGAAAAGATTCTTGGAGCTGTTGCTAGGCCTAATGGAAGAGCGACAAACTGGTAATGCTTGTCTAGAAAAGAGAATCTCAGAAACCGATAATGGTCTGGATGAATTGGAATATGAAGATAAGCATGCTCTAAGTCTATTGTCGACATAAAATGCCCTTGCTGGGGTGCGTGTCCTGATCGCAGCCATGATCGGCAGCATAACTGAGAAGCTCTTCAATGCCTTATAATAATCCATTGTTTATCTCCTCTCTAACCAGACATCTAGTTCTATAACTTTGAAAAATCAATAGAGGAGAAGTCACGGAGCTGACTGATAACCTCAGCTTCATGTCTGCACTAGCTGGAACCTAACTGGGATAGTTGAAGATGTAGTCTGCGACTTCACTGCACATATGTCTAACCCCCCTCGGTTACTTAAGTAATCAAGTAAAGCGATGTTAACTCGCTGAGGTGCTCAGCATTTAATTGTCAGTAGCTAACACCAGTATTCTACTACAAGGGAGGTGACCCTGTGGCACAACCTACAAATATTATGGCGTCTGTCATCAGAGACCTCATTGTTGTACTAATAGAACGAGTGGATTCCTACATGGATCTCCTTACATCAGAGATCAGAAGTACATGTCTAACTGCTAACACGGAGGAACCAGTGTTTGCTCCCCAGACAGGATGGGTGAAGTCTGACTTGCAGGAGCATGTGGAGGGGTTCATACATCACCGCAGGAAACAAGCAAGGCTGATACTGATCCACCCTTCTCGCAACTGATACAGGGTCCACGCTTTTCCCAAAACGGATAATAACGCTATACCAGTAGCGCATGTCGCTCTTAAGGAGGATCTCCACTCACCCTTGGATCCTCACAAGAAGTAAGTTCGCCCAAACGGGGCAAGCCCATCTGACTTTCTCCTACCTGTACTCCTGAAGCGGCCGGTTGGTATGATGCAGCAAAGCAATCTCGGTCTCATGAAGCAGCACAGTAGCCGCATTCCTGCACTAGCGAGGTTGGCTGTTTACCATTGTCAGTGGTCCCACATCTTACTATAGGAGCTCAATCTTGGGATCCAGGTGGAGGCCATACTGGTTTCACTGAATCGGGTTTGGCGCATAAAAACAGGCAGATTTAATGGAACTGTTGTAGCATACGAATTGGTTGAGGACTTTTGTTTTTATTTCCACTTCTCATTTTGATCTGTGTCCCCATTTTTCTCAGCACAGTTACTGATGATGATAACTCATTGCTCTTATGTACACGAAGATATATCCTCTGTATGGTTGTGGTCAGACAAATTGTACATTTTTTACACTTTATTATTTACACTGTATTATGTCATTTGGGAGATAAACAGAATGGTACATTAAACGGTTGCTAAGTAACTATATTACATGTTAAGATATAAGGAACTATGTTACTTAGATCTATATAGCTAAACTTTGTACCGAGACTTGTGGGGCTCCCAGACAACCTTACGCCCAAAGTAAGTTATTGTGAGGTTGCGTATAACACTTAACCTGGAGGGCTGCTTTACCCTAGATGATGTAGATCACTTTTTTCTTTACAACCTCTGGGAATAGATAGCTCATTAGGGATAACTAATAGAATATAAATTACATCAACTAGTTAGAGGTTTTTTCCCCAAATCAGAGTGAAAATCAGTAAGTAAGTGGAGACCGCAGGGACTGTTTATCTGAGACTTGGTTCTTCTGCTGGCGGCCGGAGCAGTGGGACTGTAGGATTAGTATAGAGCCCTAGAAGAATATTAAGTAGTGTCCTAATATATACACATTTCCATATTTGAGAGCTTGGTGCCAAAACTTTTACCTCCCTACGGGCTCAGACAGCTCATCTTTCCCTTAAAATTCAAAATTCCTTTGACTTGGCATTCATAACCTGAGATGGGTATGGTTGGAGAAACTATACACGTTGCCTATATATCACTTCAGTTCTGTGTACTAGAGGGAGAAATGGGGATCATACCAATGTTTATCTGCCTGGGATAATATATTATCAGTCAGGAGTAGTAAGTCTGTTCCTGTAAATTATTATAGTTGTGTCCTGGGTGACATAGATACGCCTAGTGTATACTACAACAAAGATTAGACAGTTACTTGTTCATAATCACCTTACTTGTTTTACCTTCAACTTTAATTTTTTGGAGCCTTTTAGCAAGCATTATAGGCTTCCTGAGACGCATAGGGGCTCCAAATTTGTTTTGGTGTTTTTAAGTTAATTTAAATTTTATAATATGCTGGGCAGTTAACCATTATACCTACTCTCACATCAGAATGTTACAAGAATAACCTGGTACTCTAATGGTTACGATTAGCTTCCTCATTTTCACTCCTCTCTTCTAGATAAATGGGAGGATCAGGTTCAAGAGCAACCCTTTTAGCAAGTGAGGCTATTTGTTATATAATAAGGGAACTGTACCTCTCACACTATTGGTAAGTATTCTAAATTTTTAGTTTCAAGTATTATCCTACTAGACAGTTCATCCTGATAAAGAGGTACTACGGTAATAATATAATACTTTAGGTTTTTATTTTTATAAGTCCTGCATAGTGCAGGTGTGTGATGTACCAGAAGTATAGTAGGTCAAGCCTGACCTAAAAAGTCGTTTCTCATAATTGTTCACACACATTTCGATCTTTATGTATATGCTTGACTACCTGGTTATTAAGAGTCATATTCCTGTAATGTGCTATGTTAATTTGGAGGCTACTCTTATATGTTCTATTTTATCTTCTTTTAATTTTTACAAATACCAATTAACATGATATGTAGATGATAATCAGGTGGTACTTTTTTGATTATTACATCGATAAATACCTTAATAAAAAGCTTTGATTAATAAAAAAAAAAATGCCCTTGCTGAACAAAAGGCAGAGTAGTCCTTTTAGTCACCATCTTGAAAGTTGGGACCCTTACAAAATGATTTAAAAGTTTCAGATCCAGAACTGGTCTGAAATAATTCTCTTTCTTTGGGACAATGAATAGATTTGAATAGAACCCCAAACGCTGTTCCTGTAGAGGAACTGGAACAATAACTCCTGAAAGCTCTAGATCTCAAACACAATTCACAAAAGCCTGAGCCTTCACAGGATTTGTTGGAACATGAGAGAGAAAGAATCTTCTCACGGTAGGTCTCATTCTGAAACCTATTCGATACCCTTAAGACACAATATTCTGAATCCACTGATTGAACGGAACCTGACCAAATTTCCTGAAATAACTTCAATCTGCCCCCCACCAGCTGAACTGGATTGAGGACTGCACCTTCATGCAGTCTTGGGGGCTGGATTTGTTTGTTTGTAAGGCTTGGTTTTATTCCAATTTGAAGATGTTCTCCAATTGGAACTAGAGGCCTTAGGGGAAAGAGTAGACTTTTGTTCCTTATTCTGACAAAAGGAACGAAAATGATTAGGAGCCTTAAATTTACCCTTAGACATTTTATCTTGAGGTAAAAAAACTCCTTTCCCCCCAGTAATAGTGGAAATAATAGAATCCAATTGAGAACCAAATAAATTCTTACCCTGGAAAGATAGAGATAATAATCTAGATTTAGACACCATGTCAGCATTCCAAGATTTAAGCCATCAAGCTCTTCTGGCTAAAATAGCTAAAGACAGACGCCTAGATTACGAGTCTTGCGTTAGCCTTAAAAAACAGCGTTGAGAGGTCCCAACGCTGCTTTTTAACGCCCACTGGTATTACGAGTCTTGAAATGACAGGTGTACCGCTAACTTTTTTGGCCAGACTCGAAAATACCGCAAATCCACTTACGTCAATTGCGTATACTATTTTTTCAAAGGGATTTGCCTAACGCCGGTATTACGAGTCTTCCAAAAAGTGAGTGGTAGACCCTCTCCTGTCAAGCCTGGTACCGCATTTTAAAGTCAGTAGTTAAGAGTTTTATGGGCTAACGCCGTAGTATAAAACTCATAACTAAAGTGCTAAAAAGTACACTAACACCCATAAACTACCTATTAACCCCTAAACCGAGGCCCCCCACATCGCAAACACTAAAATAAAATATTTAACCCCTAATCTGCTGAACCGGACATCGCCGCCACTATAAAAAAAAATATATTAACCCCTAAACCGCCGCACTCCTGCATCGCAAACACTAGTTACATTTTATTAACCCCCTAATCTGCCGTCCCTAACATAGCCGACACCTACCTACATTTATTAACCCCTAATCTGCCGCCCCCAACGTCGCTGCAACTATATTAAATGTATTAACCCCTAAATCTAAGTCTAACACCCCCCTAACGTAAATATAATTTAAATAAATCTAAATAAAATTACTACAATTAACTAAATTATTCCTATTTAAAACTAAATACTTACCTATAAAATAAACCCTAAGCTAGCTACAATATAACTAATAGTTACAGTGTATCTATATTAGGGTTTATTTTTATTTTACAGGCAAGTTTGTATTTATTTTAACTAGGTAGAATAGTAATTAAATAGTTATTAACAATTTAATAGCTACCTAGTTAAAATAAAGACAAATTGACCTGTAAAATAAAACCTAACCTAAGTTACAATTACGCCTAACACTACACTATAATTAAATTAATTCCCTCAATTAACTACAATTAAATACAATTAAATAAAATTATCTAAAGTACGAAACCCCCCCCCCACTAAATTACAGAAAATAAAAAAATAATTACAAGTTTTTTAAACTAATTACACCTAATCTAATCCCCCTAATAAAATAAAAAGCCCCCCAAAATAATAAAAAGCCCTACCCTATACTAAATTGCAAACAGCCCTTAAAAGGGACTTTTGCGGGGCATAGCCCCAAAGTAATCAGCTCTTTTACCTGTAAAAAAAGTACAATACCCCCCAACATTAAAACCCACCACCCACACACTCAACCCTACTCTAAAACCCACCCAATCCTCCCTTAATAAAACCTAACACTAACCCCTTGAAGATCACCCTACCTTGAGAAGTCTTCACCCAACCGGGCCGAAGTCCTCAACGAAGCCGGGCGAAGTGGTCCTCCAGACGGGCAGAAGTCTTCATCCAAGCCGGGAAGAAGAGGTCCTCCAGATGGGCAGAAGTCTTCATCCAGACGGCATCTTCTATCTTCATCCATCCGGCGCAGAGCGGGTTCATCTTCAAGACATCCGACACGGAGCATCCTCCTCTTTCGACGTCGACTGTAGAATGAAGGTTCCTTTAAATGACGTCATCCAAGATGGCGTCCCTTCAATTCTGATTGGATGATAGAATTTTATCAGCCAATCAGGATTAAGAACAATTGCAGCTAGGGAAGCACTCAAACACTAGCAGCGTGTGTGTCCGATCACGTGACGCTCTTCACGTAGTGTACACACCCTCTTGCTTGACGTCCGTGATGAGGAATGCACATTCACTCAGCTGCTCTGGTGCAAGGGAGAATAGAGCGCTCCATCCACGCTCATAGACAATAACAAAAGCAACGATTTCCAGCGCACCCAGTAGCAGTGAGACTCAAAACAGAATTAAGGTGCAAAGTAAATACCTGTTTATTGAAACTTGTTGGAAATGTTTATCAGGCCATATAATACAAAAGTGGCAAAAAATCCAACAAGTAAAGGCTGTAACAGCAAAAGACAGGCAGCAGGACTAGGAATAAGATAGGTCAGACGCGTTTCCTTATGTTACTACATAAAACATTCTCAGTGACCATGCCTGTTACCCACAATACACTGCCTTATAAACAGGGCAGCTGGTCACTCCCAGCAATTAAAGGGCTAATTACTATATGGCCAATCCCATAAGATAGGATAATGTGGGCAAGGCATATCACAGAAATTACAATGTCTAAACTGAAAAAAATGTGCATATATTATACATATAAAAAATGAAAATAATTAAATTAGGTACTAAAAAATGCTAATAATGTAAGTACAGTCATATTGAAAACATATTTGCCTAACAAAATTCAAAAAGTTCAAACATATATAAACTTGAATGTAAAAATGGTTTTACTTGATATAGTACCTCAATAAAATAAATGTGAAAATTCTGCTAATGCACTGAAATATAAACAAAAAACTGAAAAGAAATAAAAAACTGAAGAAATAAAAAAAAAAAGTTTAAACTCTATTGATCTACAAATAGTTTTACGTCCCAGTCAAAATTTAAGCCTGCTGGCACCCTAGTGCCCAACTGAAAAATCCAATATACCTCTCTTTTACTGATAGCAATGCCCCTATTACCACCTCTTGGGTGTCTGGAAATCAGTTGGATCGCTTGGAATGTCAGCAGTGAACTATCGGAATTGTGATGTTTTTTGAAATGCAGGGAAATGGGAGTAGTGGACTCTGGATCATCAATTGAGCGTAAATGCTCAAGAAAGCGATCCTTTAACGCTCGTGTCGTTTGTCCTACATACTGCCTGAAACACCCCCTGCAGGTCAAAAGATATATAACATAACAAGAATTGCATGTCATATATTCACGAATATCAAACATCTTATGGTTGTTGGTAGATCTAAATCTAAACTAAAGCTAGTGCCAAAGATCGCATAGGCACAAGACTTACATCTCCTACTCCCACATTTGAAAAATCCAGGTTTGATAGAGAGCCAATTTCTTTGTTACTGTTGCCGTGGCAACATAGAAGGAGACAGTATGTTCCCTAGGGTCTGTGCCCTGCGAGACACAAAAGAAACACCCTCTTTGACAATGTCTACCAGGCTTTCATCAGTGGTCAAAATGGGAAGTGCCTTCCTGATTATATTACAAATTTTTCCATATTCCATACTATAGGAAGTGATAAATTTCAATTGCTTAAATTTATCAGTATCCTTTGATCTACCTGACAAGAAAAGGTCTTTTCTGTCTAGAAGATCAACATCTTGCTTAGTTTGTTGTAAAGTTGTAAGTGATCGGGATTAAGGTAGGAAAAAGCATAATTTATGCTTACCTGATAAATTTATTTCTCTTGTGATGTATCGAGTCCACGGATTCATCCTTACTTGTGGGATATTCTCCTTCCCTACAGGAAGTGGCAAAGAGAGCACCCACAGCAGAGCTGTCTATATAGCTCCTCCCTTAGCTCCACCCCCCAGTCATTCGACCGAAGGCTAGGAAGAAAAAGGAGAAACTATAGGGTGCAGTGGTGACTGAAAGTTTTAAAATAAAAATATATATGCCTGTCTTAAAAAACAGGGCGGGCCGTGGACTCGATACATCACAAGAGAAATAAATTTATCAGGTAAGCATAAATTATGTTTTCTCTTGTAAGATGTATCGAGTCCACGGATTCATCCTTACTTGTGGGATACCAATACCAAAGCTTTAGGACACGGATGAAGGGAGGGACAATATAGGGACCTTAAACGGAAGGCACCACTGCTTGTAGAACCTTTCTCCCAAAAATAGCCTCCGAAGAAGCAAAAGTATCGAATTTGGAATATTTGGAAAAAGTATGAAGCGAAGACCAAGTCGCCAACTTACAAATCTGTTCAACAGAAACCTCATTTTTAAAAGCCCATGTGGAAGCCACAGCTCTAGTAGAATGAGCAGTAATTCTTTCAGGAGGCTGCTGTCCAGCAGTCTCATAGGCCAAATGCTTGAACGTCTGGGACATCTGCCAGACGTTTGTGTAGTAGAATAGACAAAGTAGATATTTGCCCTTTTAGGGAACTAGCTGATAAACCCTTCTCCAAACCTTCTTGGAGAAAAGACAATATTCTAGGAATCCTAATCTTACTCCACGAGTAACCTTTGGATTCACACCAATAAAGATATTTACGCCAAATCTTATGATAGATCTTCCTGGTGACAGGCTTTCTATCCTGAATCAGGGTATCAATGACCGACTCAGAGAAACCACGCTTTGATAGAATTAGGCGTTCAATTTCCAAGCAGTCAGACGCAGAGAAATTAGATTTGGATGCGTGAACGGACCTTGGATTAGAAGGTCCCGCCTCATTGGCAGAGTCCACGGTGGAGCCGAGGACATGTCCACTAGGTCTGCATACCAAGTCCTGCGTGGCCACGCAGGTGCTATCAGAATCACCGAAGCTCTCTCCTGCTTGATTCTGGCAACCAGACGTGGGAGGAGAGGAAACGGTGGAAAAACATAGGCCAGATTGAAGGACCAAGGCACTGCTAGAGCATCTATCAGTGCCGCCTTGGGATTCCAGGACCTGGACCTTGGCATTCTGACGGGACGCCATCAGATCCAATTCTGGTGTGCCCCATAGCTGAACCAGCTGGGAAAATACCTCCAGATGGAGTTCCCACTCCCCTGGATGAAAAGTCTGATGACCTAGGAAATCTGCCTCCCAGTTCTCTACTCCTGGGATGTGGATTGCTGAGAGATGGCAAGAGTGATCTTCTGCCCGTCTGATTATTTTGGTTACCTCCATCATCGCTAGAGAACTCCTTGTTCCTCCTTGATGATTGATATAAGCTACAGTCGTGATGTTGTCCGACTGAAACCTGATGAATTTGGCCGCAGCAAGCTGAGGCCACGCCTGAAGTGCATTGAATATCGCTCTCAGTTCTAGAATGTTTATCGGAAGAAGAGATTCCTCCTGAGACCATAAGCCCTGTGCTTTCAGGGAGTTCCAGACTGCACCCCAGCCTAGCAGGCTGGTATCTGTCGTTACAATGAGCCACTCTGGCCTGCGGAAGTACATTCCCTGAGACAGGTGGTCCTGAGACAACCACCAGAGAAGAGAATCTCTGGTCTCCTGGTCCAGATGCAGTTGAGGAGATAAATCTGCATAATCCCCATTCCACTGTTAGAGCATGCATAGTTGCAGTGGTCTGAGGTGTAGGCGGGCAAAAGGAACTATGTCCATTGCCGCTACCATGAGTCCAATTACCTCCATACACTGAGCCACTGATGGCCGAGGAATGGAATGAAGAGCTCCCTAGAAAGGAAACTCTTGTAAGAGGGAAGAGAGAACTCTTTTTTATGTTCACCTTCCACCCGTGAGATCTCAGAAAAGCCAACATGATGTCCGTGTGAGACTTGGCTAGCTGGAAAGTTGGCGCCTGAATTAAGATGTCGTCTAGATAAGGCGCCACTGCTATGCCCCATGGTCGTAGAACCGCCAGAAGGGACCCTAGCACCTTTGTGAAAATTCTGAAAGCCGTGGCCAACCCGAAGGGAAGGGCCACAAACTGGTAATGCCTGTTTAGAAAGGAGACTCTGAGAAATTATTAAGGAAAAGATTTTGAACCTTTATTTTTTATACTTGAAGTATCTGCCTAAGTGTTTTGTCTCTTATCTTTAATTTTTGCTTAAAATAATGCAATTGTAAGGGTTATGCCTAAACACTTAAGGAGCAGTGCATAAGCATATGAAATACTCAATTAACAAAACTAGACTATACAGGCTAAATAAACCTGATAGTCTTAAAGAAATGCTTTTATTGCACTGTGAACAATGAATTGTAGTAATTAATTCGGTAGATTACTGGAATTTATGATTGAAAAAGAATTTGTGTCATCAAATTAAAATATAACCTTTATTAGTTTTATTTATAAAAGAGACAGCATAAATTGTGTGTGTATGCTACCCTGGAGAGAGTTAAAAGCACACTCTCTGTTGATTGTATGATACTTAGCTTGTATGATATCACTGATATAGAGTACTTGGTAACCCAGTTTTGAGACCGAGTTTATATTCTAGGTATATCTGTATATTTATCTATCTAAGGACTATGTGGCCTAATATCTGGCCTGTCCTTCAGATTTTCCCGTAGTGGGTATTGATATATGGTATACCTATTATACTTAAACTTAATGGTCTTAGTAGATAAATAGGCTTATAAGGCACTATGAACATCAATGTCCAGTTATATAACCAGTATAGAGTGAGCTAATACCAATGTATACACTTGCAATAAAATATCTGTGGAGACTGGGAGGTCTGAAGGATTACCTATATGGCAGTCTCTATATTGTATCACCAACACTTGATTTTTGAGTTAACTTGGCAACTCTAACTGATATTAATGATTGTGCACATACTATTGCATCAAGGGATAAGCTCGGATTTCAGCTAGTGGTAATTTAAAGCAGTCTGTGTCCTATAGTACTTGCCATTATATTGTCAAAATAGATGGCATTATAGCATCTTAATAGATTGTGGGAATTTTCAACCAGTCTGGAGCTATATTTAAAGTGACTTTGCAGACTAAACCTTTATTTTTGTGCTTAAATCGCTTGCAGACTTATTTTTTCTGTCACACTGTTTTTGCTTGAGTAGTGTTGCAGGGTTTCTAGGTTACAACTTGTAATAGTTTGGCATTGTGTGTCTAATGTTAAATTATCTTGGTAATGCCGCCTGTAAACTTTACTGCTTATAACTTAATCAAAGATATTGTTGAGAAAGTGTTATCTTGAAACCTTATCCTCAAGATTTTATATTTCCTACACGTTACCGTATTAGATTATGCAGGTGCAGCGGTTAACCATTATTTAAACGCTATGGTAAGTAGTAATAGCTGCTGCTTAGGCCTGTGAAAAACAGACTTGTTTTCTCTGTCACTCAGTTTTGACTACAGTTGTATTGCAGCGTTACTAAATTACAGCTTGTAATAGTGTGACACTATGTGTCTAATTTTGTATTATCTAAGTGATGACACCTGTATGTTATATTCCTTCTATGGTAGTGTACGATATTGTGTAGACACAATTGTCTCAGAACTTAATCCCCCAGATATTATATTACCCACACGTTATCGTATTATGTTATGCAAGTGCAGCGGTTACCCATTTTTTTATATATACTGGGATAAACAGTAATTGCTTCTGCTTAAGCCTGTGAAAAGCCACAGGTTACCAAGTACTAACTGAGAAAAGTTTTTTAAGCTAAGATATTTTTACTAATTATTACAACAAGAGAGGCAGTTAAAAAATAGCGAGGACCCCTGACGCAGCGTTTCACTAACGCATCCTCAGAGGGGTTAGCCCCTCTGAGGATGCGTTAGTGAAACGCTGCGTCAGGGGTCCTCGCTATTTTTTAACTGCCTCTCTTGTTGTAATAATTAGTAAAAATATCTTAGCTTAAAAAACTTTTCTCAGTTAGTACTTGGTAACCTGTGGCTTTTCACAGGCTTAAGCAGAAGCAATTACTGTTTATCCCAGTATATATAAAAAAATGGGTAACCGCTGCACTTGCATAACATAATACGATAACGTGTGGGTAATATAATATCTGGGGGATTAAGTTCTGAGACAATTGTGTCTACACAATATCGTACACTACCATAGAAGGAATATAACATACAGGTGTCATCACTTAGATAATACAAAATTAGACACATAGTGTCACACTATTACAAGCTGTAATTTAGTAACGCTGCAATACAACTGTAGTCAAAACTGAGTGACAGAGAAAACAAGTCTGTTTTTCACAGGCCTAAGCAGCAGCTATTACTACTTACCATAGCGTTTAAATAATGGTTAACCGCTGCACCTGCATAATCTAATACGGTAACGTGTAGGAAATATAAAATCTTGAGGATAAGGTTTCAAGATAACACTTTCTCAACAATATCTTTGATTAAGTTATAAGCAGTAAAGTTTACAGGCGGCATTACCAAGATAATTTAACATTAGACACACAATGCCAAACTATTACAAGTTGTAACCTAGAAACCCTGCAACACTACTCAAGCAAAAACAGTGTGACAGAAAAAATAAGTCTGCAAGCGATTTAAGCACAAAAATAAAGGTTTAGTCTGCAAAGTCACTTTAAATATAGCTCCAGACTGGTTGAAAATTCCCACAATCTATTAAGATGCTATAATGCCATCTATTTTGACAATATAATGGCAAGTACTATAGGACACAGACTGCTTTAAATTACCACTAGCTGAAATCCGAGCTTATCCCTTGATGCAATAGTATGTGCACAATCATTAATATCAGTTAGAGTTGCCAAGTTAACTCAAAAATCAAGTGTTGGTGATACAATATAGAGACTGCCATATAGGTAATCCTTCAGACCTCCCAGTCTCCACAGATATTTTATTGCAAGTGTATACATTGGTATTAGCTCACTCTATACTGGTTATATAACTGGACATTGATGTTCATAGTGCCTTATAAGCCTATTTATCTACTAAGACCATTAAGTTTAAGTATAATAGGTATACCATATATCAATACCCACTACGGGAAAATCTGAAGGACAGGCCAGATATTAGGCCACATAGTCCTTAGATAGATAAATATACAGATATACCTAGAATATAAACTCGGTCTCAAAACTGGGTTACCAAGTACTCTATATCAGTGATATCATACAAGCTAAGTATCATACAATCAACAGAGAGTGTGCTTTTAACTCTCTCCAGGGTAGCATACACACACAATTTATGCTGTCTCTTTTATAAATAAAACTAATAAAGGTTATATTTTAATTTGAATCTGAGAAATTGATGATGATTTCTGTGAATAGGGATGTGTAGATACGCATCCTTTAAGTCCATGGTAGTCATATATTGACCCTCCTGGATCAGAGGTAGAATAGTCCGAATAGTCTCCATCTTGAATGATGGAACTTTGAGGAACTTGTGTAGAATTTTGAGATCCAAGATTGGTCTGAAAGATCCCTCTTTTTTGGGAACCACAAACAGGTTGGAGTAAAACCCTAGCCCCTGTTCCTCTTTTGGGACTGGGCAGATCACACCCATGGTATGTAGGTCTTCTACACAGCGTAAGAACGCCTCTCTCTTTGTCTGGTTTACAGACAATTGAGAAATGTGAAATCTCCCCCTTGGAAGGGAGTCTTTGAATTCCAGAAGATATCCCTGGGACACAATTTCTAAAGCCCAGGGATCGTGAACATCTCTTGCCCAAGCCTGAGCGAAGAGAGAGAGTCTGCCCCCTACTAGATACGGTTCCGGATTGGGGCTACCCCTTCATGCTGTCTTAGAGGCAGCTGCAGGCTTCTTGGCCTGTTTACCCTTGTTCCAAGCCTGGTTAGGTCTCCAGACTGACTTGGATTGGGCAAAATTCCACTCTTGCTTTGCAGCAGAGGAAGCTGAAGCGGAACCACTTTTAAAATTCCGAAAGGAACGAAAATTATTTTGTTTGGTCCTCATCTTATTTGATCTATCCTGAGGGAGGGCATGACCTTTCCCTCCAGTGATGTCTGAAATAATCTCTTTCAGTTCAGGCCCGAATAGGGTCTTTCCTTTGAAAGGGATGTTCAAAAGTTTAGATTTAGATGACACATCAGCAGACCAGGACTTAAGCCATAATGCCATGCTTGCTAAAATGGCAAAACCTGAATTCTTTGCCGCTAATTTCGCCAGTTGAAATGCGGCATCTGTAATAAAAGAATTAGCCAACTTAAGGGCCTTAATTCTGTCCATAATCTCCTCTAATGGAGTCTCCATCTGAAGAGCCTCTTCCAGAGCCTCAAACCAGAAAGCAGCTGCAGTAGTTACAGGAACAATACACGCAATAGGTTGGAGAGAAAAACCCTGATGAACAAAAATTTTCTTCAGGAGACCCTCTAATTTTTTATCCATAGGATCTTTGAAAGCACAACTGTCTTCGATAGGTATAGTTGTACGCTTAGACAGAGTAGAAATAGCTCCCTCCACCTTAGGAACTGTCTGCCACGAGTCCCGCATGGTGTCAGATTTGGGAAACATTTTCTTAAAAATAGGAGGGGGAGTGAACGGAATACCTGGTCTATCCCACTCCTTAGTAATAATATTCACAATCCTCCTAGGGACTGGAAAAACATCAGTGTAAACAGGAACCTCTAAGTATTTATCCATTTTACACAATTTCTCTGGAACCACTATAGGGTCACAATCATCTAGAGTCGCTAATACCTCCCTGAATAATAAGTGAAGGTGTTCAAGCTTAAATTTAAAGGCCGTCATATGAGAATCTGTCTGAGGAAGCGTCTTTCCTGAATCTGAAATTTCTCCCTCAGATAACAAATCCCTCACCCCTACTTCAGAGCATTGTGAGGGCATATCAGATACGGCTACTAAAGCGTCAGACGGCTCAGTATTTTTCCTAAACCCAGAGCTGTCCAGTTTTCCTTGTAAACCATGCAGTTTAGATAAAACCTCTGTGAGGGTTGTATTCATAACTGTGGCCATGTCTTGTAAAGTAAAAGAATTTGACGCACTAGAGGTACTTGGCGTCACTTGTGCGGGCGTTACTGGTTGTGACACTTGAGGAGAGCTAGATGGCGAACTCTCATTTACTTCTGACTGAGAATCATCTATTGCTCTATTTTTAAGTGCTAATATATGTTCTTTATAGTTAATAGACATATCAGTACAATTGGGACACATTCTAAGAGGGGGTTCCACAATGGCTTCCAAACATATTGAACAAGGATTTTCCTTGGTGTCAGACATGTTAAACAGGCTAGTAATGTAACAAGCAAGCTTGGAAAACACTGTAATCAAAGTAAATAACACTTAGAATTAAAACGGTACTGTGCCTTTAAGAGAAAAAAAGCTGCACAAATTCTGCAAAACAGTGTAAAAAAGCAGTAAACTTAACAAAATTTTTACAGTAACATCATAAAGCCTTAGTAACTTTGCACAGCTATGCAAATAAATAATTAACCCCTTATTGGCAAAACCGGATTGAAAAAACGTCAAAACCGGTAAAAAGACTTTCAGCACCTTGCCACAGCTCTGCTGTGGCTCCTATCTGCCCTTCAGAACGATTTGTGGGGAAAAAAAACTTCTTTTACAGCCCTCAAACACCGCAGGAACCTCTGGAGAAGCAGTTAGATGTCTCTGAGGAAAAGAAACTGCGCAACTGAGGCGCGAAAATAAGCCCCTCCCACCTCACTCGATGTTTTGAGGCCTATCAGAAAAACACCAGAGTGTCTCTTAATTAACCATGTGGGTTAAAAAACCCAAAAACAAGCCACAATGACCCCTTTAGTCCCTTCAAAAAACGTTATAATTGCATCATTTACTCAATAAACAAAAACGTTTTTTCCTAACAGTGTCACCAGTAACTAATGAGCCCTTCAAGCAAGCTGAAATTCCTATCCAAGTGTCTGAATACAGCTTACCCTTCCCTCATGGGAATATTGCCAGCCTTTTCTAGAATTAACACAGTCTGTCTAGAAAAATATAGACTGAACATACCTCATATGCAGCTTAGCATGCAAACCGTTCCCCCAACTGAAGTTTTCCTGTACTCTTCAGCCCTTGTGAGAACAGCAGTGGATCTTAGTTACAAAGTGCTAAGATCATCATCCTCCTTGCAGAAATCTTCATCCCTTTTCTGCCAGAGAGTAAATAGTACACACCGGTACCATTTAAAAATAACAAACTTTTGCTTGAGAAATAAAAAACTAAAATTTTTGTCACCACACTCGCTCTGCACTTCCTAGTATTTAGAGTAGGCAAAGAGAATGACGGGGGGTGGAGCTAAGAGAGGAGCTATATAGACAGCTCTGCTGTGGGTGCTCTCTTTGCCACTTCTTGTAGGGAAGGAGAATATCCCACAAGTAAGTATGAATCCGTGGACTCGATATATCTTACAAGAGAAATACTGAAGTTCAATCCTATTGGCTGATCCAATCAGCCAATAGGATTGAGCTTGCATTCCATTGGCTGATTGGAACAGCCAATAGAATGCAAGCTCAATCCTATTGGCTGATTGCATCAGCCAATAGGATTTTTCCTACCTTAATTCCAATTGGCTATTAGAATTCTATCAGCCAATCGGAATTGAAGGGACGCCATCTTGGATGACGTCATTTAAAGGAACCTTCATTCTACAGTCGACGTCAAAAGAAGAGCATGCTCCGCGTCGGATGTCTTGAAGATGGAGACGCTCCGCGCCGGATGGATGAAGATAGAAGATGCCATCTGGATGAAGACTTCTGCCTGTCTGGAGGACCACTTCGCCAGGCTTCGTTGAGGACTTCGGCCCGATTAGGTGAAGACTTCTCAAGGTAAGGTGATCTTCAAGGGGTTAGTGTTAGGTTTTATTAAGGGGGGATTGGGTGGGTTTTAGAGTAGGGTTGGGTGTGTGGGTGGTGGGTTAATGTTGGGGGGGTATTGTACTTTTTTACAGGTAAAAGAGCTGATTAGTTTGGGGCAATGCCCCGCAAAAGGTCCTTTTAAGTGCTATTTGTAATTTAGTGTAGGGTAGGGATTTTTATTATTTTGGGGGCTTTTTTATTTTATTAGGGGGATTAGATTAGGTGTAATTAGTTTAAAAAACTTGTAATTATTTTATTATTTTCTGTAATTTAGTGTTTTTTTCCGTACTTTAGATAATTTTATTTAATTGTATTTAATTGTAGTTAATTTAGGGAATTAATTTAATTATAGTGTAGTGTTAGGTGTAATTGTAACTTAAGTTAGGTTTTATTTTACAGGTACTTTTGTATTTATTTTAGCTAGGTAGTTATTAAATAGTTAATAACTATTTAATAACTATTCTACCTAGTTAAAATAAATACAAAGTTGTCTGTAAAATAAAAACTTTTAATTATATTGTAGCTATCTTACAGCTAGATTTAGAGTTCTGTGGCCAAAGGGGTGCGTTAGCTACGCGTGTATTTTTCCTCCGCACCTTTTAAATACCGCTGGTATTTAGAGTTCTCTGAAGGGCTGCGTTAGGCTCCAAAAAGGGAGCGTATAGCATAATTTACCGCCACTTCAACCCTAAATACCAGCGGTGCTTAAGGACGCGGCCAGCTTAAAAAACGTGCTCGTGCACGATTCCCCCATAGGAAACAATGGGGCAGTTTGAGCTGGAAAAAAAACCTAACACCTGCAAAAAAGCAGCGTTCAGCTCCTAACGCAGCCCCATTGTTTCCTATGGGGAAACACTTCCTAAGTCTGCACCTAACACCCTAACATGTACCCCGAGTCTAAACACTCCTAACCTTACAATTATTAAATCCTAATCTGCCGACCCCGCTATCGCTGACCCCTGCATATTATTTTTAACCCCTAATCTGCCGCTCCGTACACCGCCGCAACCTACATTATCCCTATGTACCCCTAATCTGCTGCCCCTAACACCGCCGACCCCTATATTATGTTTATTAACCCCTAATCTGCCACCCCCAACATCGCCGCCACCTACCTAAAATTATTAACCCCTAATCTTCCGACCGGACCTCACCAATGCTATAATAAAGTTATTAACCCCTAATCTGCCCTCCCTAACATCGCCGACACCTAACTTCAAGTATTAACCCCTAATCTGCCGATCGGACCTCGCCGCTACTCTAATAAATGTATTAACCCCTAAAGCTAAGTCTAACCCTAACCCCCCCTAAATTAAATATAATTTAAATCTAACGAAATAAAATAAATCTTATTAAATAAATTATTCCTATTTAAAGCTAAATACTTACCTGTAAAATAAACCCTAATATAGCTACAATATAAATAATAATTATATTATAGCTATTTTAGGATTTATATTTATTTTACAGGCAACTTTGTATTTATTTTAACCAGGTACAATAGCTATTAAATAGTTAAGAACTATTTAATAGTTACCTAGTTAAAATAATTACAAAATTACCTGTAAAATAAATAACCTAAGTTACAATTAAACCTAACACTAAACTATCAATAAATAAATTTAATAAACTATCTACAATTATCTACAATTATATCAACTAAACTAAATTACAAAAACAAACACTAAATTACAAAAAATAAAAAAAGATTACAAGAATTGTAAACTAATTACACCTACTCTAAGCCCCCTAAAAAAATAACAAAGCCCCCAAAAATAAAAAAATGCCCTACCCTATTCTAAAATAAAAATTGTAAAGCTCTTTTACCTTACCAGCCGTTAAAAGGGCCTTTTGCAGGGCATGCCCCAAAGTAAACAGCTCTTTTGCCTGTAAAAAAAACATACAATACCCCCCCCAAACATTACAACCCACCACCCACATACCCCTAATCTAACCCAAACCCCCCTTAAATAAACCTAACACTAAGCCCCTGAAGATCTCCCTACCTTGTCTTCACCACGCCGGGTATCACCGATCCGTCCAGAAGAGGGTTCGAAGTCTTCATCCTATCCGGCAAGAAGAGCTCCTCCAGAGGGTCCAAAGTTTTCATCCTATCCGGATAGAAGAGGACATCCGGACTGGCAGACATCTTCATCCAGGCGGCATCTTCTATCTTCTTCCATCGGCGCGGAGCGGGACCATCTTCAAGCAGCCGACGCGGAGCCATCCTTCTTCACCGACGGACTAACAACGAATGAAGGTTCCTTTAAGGGACGTCATCCAAGATGGCATCCCTCGAATTCCGATTGGCTGATAGGATTCTATCAGCCAATCGGAATTAAGGTTGGAAAAATCAGCCAATCAGATTGAGCTCGCATTCTATTGGCTGATCGGAACAGCCAATAGAATGCGAGCTCAATCTGATTGGCTGATTGGATCAGCCAATCGGATTGAACTTGAATTTTCCTACCTTAATTCCGATAGAATCCTATCAGCCAATCGGAATTCGAGGGACGCCATCTTGGATGACGTCCCTTAAAGGAACCGTCATTCGTCGTTATGGATGTTCCGCGTCGGCGGGATGAAGATGGAGCCAGAAGAAAGAAGATTGAAGATGCCGCTTGATAGAAGACTTCAGCCGGATGATGGACCTCTTCAGCCCCCGCTTGGATCAAGACTTCAGCCGGATGATGGACCTCTTCAGCCCCCGCTTGGATCAAGCTTCAGCTGGATGATGGACCTCTTCAGCCCCCGCTTGGATCAAGACTTCAGCCGGATGATGGACCTCTTCAGCCCCCGCTTGGGCTTGGATGAAGACTTCGGACCCTCTTCTGGATGGATCGGTGATACCCGGCGTGGTGAAGACAAGGTAGGGAGATCTTCAGGGGCAAAGTGTTAGGTTTATTTAAGGGGGATTTGGGTTAGATTAGGGGTATGTGGGTGGTGGGTTGTAATGTTGGGGGGGTATTGTATGTTTTTTTTTACAGGCAAAAGAGCAGAATTCTTTGGGGCATGCCCCGCAAAAGGCCCTTTAAAGGCTGGTAAGGTAAAAGAGCTTTACAATTTTTATTTTAGAATAGGGTAGGTGTAATTAGCTTAAAATTGTTGTAATATTTTTATAATGTTTGTAAATTATTTTTTTATTTTTTGTACTTTAGTTAGTTTATTTCATTGTATTTATTTGTAGGTATTTGTATGTAATTAATTTATTGATAGTGTAGTTTTAGGTTTAATTGTAGATAATTGTAGGTATTTTATTTAATACATTTATTGATAGTGTAGTGTTAGGTTTAATTGTAACTTAGGTTAGGATTTATTTTACAGGTAATTTTGTAATTATTTTAACTAGGTAGCTATTAAATAGTTATTAACTATTTAATAGCTATTGTACCTGGTTAAAATAAATACAAAGTTGCCTGTAAAATAAATATTAATCCTAAAATAGCTACAATATAATTATAATTTATATTGTAGCTATATAAGGGTTTATTTTACAGGTAAGTATTTAGCTTTAAATAGGAATAATTTATTTAATAATAAATAATTTATTTCGTTAGATAAAAATTATATTTAACTTAGGGGGTGTTAGTGTTAGGGTTAGACTTAGCTTTAGGGGTTAATAAATTTATTAGAGTAGCGGTGAGGTCCGGTCGGCAGATTAGGGGTTAATACTTGAAGTTAGGTGTCGGTGATGTTAGGGAGGGCAGATTACGGGTTAATACTATTTATTATAGGGTTTTTGAGGCGGGAGTGAGGCGGATTAGGGGTTAATAACTTTATTACAGTAGCGGTGAGGTCCGGTCGGCAGAATAGGGGTTAATAATTGTAGGTAGGTGGCGACGACATTGGGGGCGGCAGATTAGGGGTTAATAAATATAATATAGGGGTCGGCGGTGTTAGGGGCAGCAGATTAGGGGTACATAGGGATAACGTAGGTTGCGGCGGTGTACGGAGCGGCAGATTAGGGGTTAAAAATAATATGCAGGGGTCAGCGATAGCGTGGTCGGCAGATTAGGGGTTAATAAGTGTCAGGTTAGGGGTGTTTAGACTCGGGGACATGTTAGGGTGTTAGGTGCAGTCTTAGGAAGTGTTTCCCCATAGGAAACAATGGGGCTGCGTTAGGAGCTGAACGCTGCTTTTTTGCAGGTGTTAGGTTTTTTTTCAGCTCAAACGGCCCCATTGTTCCCTATGGGGGAATCGTGCACGAGCACGTTTTTGAAGCTGCCCGCGTCCTTAAGCGCTGCTGGTATTTAGAGTTGCAGTGGCAGTAAATTATGCTCTACGCTCCCTTTTTGGAGCCTAACGCAGCCCTTCTGTGAACTCTAAATACCAGCGGTATTTAAAAGGTGCGGGGGAAAAAAGCATGCGTAGCTAACGCACCCCTTTGGCCGCAGAACTCTAAATCTAGCCGTTAGTTTGTATTCCATTCTTACATTTTTTTAATGTTAATTTACTATTCTGCCATCCTTTATAATAGGATTCTATCCGCATTTTCATTTGTTTGCCGCCTCATCTTCTTTGTTGGCAACATAAATCCTTTTCACAGGTTTTTCAAAAAATCAGAAGTCCCAAAAAATGTGTTTCTTTCCTAAGATATGGTGAGTCCATGGCTTGAGTAATTACTGTTGGGAATATCACTCCTGGCCAGCAGGATGAGGCAAGGAGCACTACAGTTAAACTGCTAAGTATCACTCCCTTTCCCACAACCCACAGTCATTCTCTTTGCCTTCGGTGCATGGAGCCGGTGAAGTTTAGGAATCTGAAGAAAAATTTTGATTTCATCTACAAGCAAGTTTTGGGGAATAGCCATATTCGACGTCATTCCTTGCAGTTGGGTAGTGGTGGCTTTAAAGCAGTTAGGAACTTGTAAAGAGGTACATACTGCGTTGTCCTAACAATTGATGACCTTGTTTAGAAAGCCAGAGTTGACTACTCTGTTCTTTCTTTTTTAAATGTCTCTGTGATCAACTGTGTCCTCTCATACCTTGTAACTGTCTACATGCCAGACAGCGGAGCAGGTAAGTGCTTTTTCTTCCATTTGGGGAGACCATGAGCTTAATAAACACTGCTTTTTTATTGGGACATAGATAATCCTGTTGTATGGGTTACACGGGGGCATGAAGCAGGTGTAAGACTGTAGCATGTGTGAGACTAACATTTAAACTCCGTTAAAAAGAAAGGGTAAAATGTTTTTATTAGGCTTTATTTTCTGACACATATTTACTTAATAAAATAATACAAGTTTAAACAGAAAGCAAGGCTCAATTTTCTATTTCAGCAGCTTATTCATTTCCCCTTTGCTTTAAAATAAAACGATGCAACATTTTAAACTGTCAGGTTTGATACTCAGTGTTCCAGGAAGTAGTGTCTCTCTGTGTCGCAGCAGTAATTTGAGCTCAGCAGTTGCGGTCACATGTTTGGCTTTACTTCATAAATGGGAGAAAGGGGTGTCTTTTTCCCCGTCTCCCGTTTTTAAGAAAAAATTTCCTGTCGAGGACTCCATAAAAGACTCTTGGTATACTGTACCCAAAGTTGAAGGGGCCATTTCCACTCTGGCTAAGAGAACCACTATTCCTATTGAGGATAGCTGCTCTTTAAAGGATCCGATGGACAAGAAGCTGGAGGCTTATTTGAAAAAGATTTATGTTCATCAAGGTCTCCAATGGCAACCTGCAGTGCGTATTGCCACCGTGACGCCTTGTCTGATTCTCTTCAAGTAGAGACTTCCTTGGATGAAATTCCAGATCGGTTTACAGCTCTTAAGTTGGCCAATTCCTTTATTGCAGATGTCATTTTACAGGTCGTTAGACTAGGAGCTAAAACCTCTAGTTTCACTGTCCTAGCCCGCAGGGCATTATGGTTGAAATCCTGGTCTGCGGATATTTTTGGACCCGGTTTGGCAGAAATTATCTCTGATATTACGGGTGGAAAAGGGTCTTTTCCACCTCAAGATAAGAAGAATAGGCCTAAAGGATGTCAGAGTAATTTTTGTTCCTTTCGTAACTTCAGAGGAAAGCCTTCCCCTTCTTCTTCCAAGCAGGAACAAACCAAGTCCTCTTGGAAACCCAATCAGTCTTGGAACAAGGGGAAACAATCAAAGAAACCCGCAGCTGATTCCAAATCAGCATGAAGGGTTTGCCCCCGACCCGGGATCGAATCAGGTGGGAGGCAGACTTTCTCAGTTCTCTCAAGCCTGGATATCAGATGTCCCAGATCCAGGATTACAAATTGGAATTCAAGACTTTTCCTCCCAGAGGCAGATTCCATCTCTCACGATTATCTGCAAACCAGATAAAGAGAGAGGCGTTCTTGAAATGTATACAACATCTTTCCTCCCTGGGAGTGATAGTTCCAGTTCCAGTGCAGGAACAGGGTCTCGGGTTCTACTTCAACCTATTTGTGGTTCCCAAAAAAGAGGGAACTTTCCACCCCATTCTAGAGTTGAAGTGTATAAGCAAGTTTCTCAAAGTTCCATCCTTCAAGATGGAGACTATACACTCCATTCTTCCTTTAGTACAAGAGGGTCAGTTCATAACAAACATAGACCTAAAGGATGCGTAACTTCATGTTCGTATACACAGGGACCATCACAGATTCCTGAGATTTGCCTTTCTGGAGAAACATTTCCAGTTTGTGGCCCTTCCATTTGGTCTAGCCACGGCTCCCCGAATTTTTTCAAAGGTTCTAGGGGCTCTTTTGGCAGTGATCCATTCTTGTGGAATTGCTGTGGCACCCTACCTGGGTGACATACTGGTTCAGGCACCATCTTTTCAACAAGCAAAATCTCACACAGAGATTGTCAGGGTGCCAGGAATCAGACTGAAACAAGAAGTGCAAAAATAATCACAACTTTATTAATAGCAAAAAATAATAAAAAGTCCACAAGTCAAATAACAAGCCAGGAATCAAAACCAGAGCTGGTAGTCAGAAAAGCTGAGTCAGGAGCCAAAGTGAGTAGTCAGACGAGCCGGAATCAGAAACAAGGAGAACAGCAGAGTCAGAAACAAGTCAGGGATCAGGAACCAGGAGGGATGTCAGACAGCCAGGTAATATACAGGAGCTCTCACAAACAGGTCTGAGACAACGCAAGGGCAAAGCATACTGAACAGAGGCCCTTTAAATAATAAGTCATGACATCACAATTCTGAGACTACATCCTGTCTCACACGGATGATGTTCACCAGTCTGGCCATAAAAGTAAGTGCAGGAAATGACCAGCATCACACAATATGCACAAGAGTCATCAAGAGAGGTGAGTAAAATGGCTGCCAGCAGCACATGGCAAACAAAGCAGGGAAAAAACCCTGACAGTACCTCCCCCTCAATGACCCCTCACCCGCGGGAGGACAAAAGGCTTATTGGGGAAACGGGAATGGAAGGCATGGAGGAGAGCGGGAGCATGACCATCAGAAGAGGGAACCCATGAATGCTCCTCCGGACCGTAGCACCTTCAGTGAACCAAATACTGTACGCGGCCCCTGGACATATGAGAGTCAATAATGCTGCTGACCTCATACTCCTCAACAAAGATAGGATGGTGAAGAGGCAACATAGTGTAAACTGATTACAAACCAATGATTTCAAGAGGGAGACAAGAAAAACATTGGAGATGCGCATTGCAGGAGGAAGGTCAAGAGGGTAGGCCACAGGATAAACCCGTCGGAGTATTCGAAAAGGACCAACATAACGGGCAGCCAGTTTATTGAAAGGCACATGAAGGTTCAACTTGCGGGAGGACACCCAAACTCTCTCACCAACCTGGTAGGAAGGCACGGGCAGATGCCTACGATCAGCCTGGAACTTTTGGCGCTGCATAGAATGATGAAGGCAATCCTGAATCTTCCCCCACGTGGAATGGAGTTGCCGTAGATGCTCCTCCAAAGCCGGAATACCCTGAGACATGAATGAATCGGGCAACAAGGATGGTTGAAACCCATAATTTGCCATGAACGAGGATAACTTGGAGGAAGCATTAATAGCACTATTACGAGCAAACTCTGCCCAAGGTAAAAGTTCAGACCAATTATTGTGGTGATCTGAGACATAGCAATGGAGGAATTGTTCCAGAGTTTGATTAGACCGTTTTGCAGCCCCATTGGATTGAGGGTGATATGCTGAGGAGAAGGAAAGCTGGATCCCCATTTGAGCACAAAAGGAACGCCAAAATCTGGAGACAAACTGGCTAACCCGGTCCGACACTATCGCCTTGGGTAACCCATGTAAATGAAAGACCTCCCGGGGAAAAATTGAAGCATGCTCCTTAGTGGTAGGCAACTTCTTCAAGGGAATGCAATGTGACATTTTAGAAAAACGGTCAACCACCATAAGGATAACAGTATTGCCATTGGAAATAGGGAGCTTGACAATGAAGTCCATGGAAAGATGTGTTCAAGGATGCTCACCATTAGCAATAGGTTGAAGAAGACCCACAGGAAGACATCGAGGAGTCTTATTCTGTGCACAAACTGAGCAGGAGGCAACATACGCAGCAACATCAGAACGAAGACCTGGCCACCAGAATTGTCGAGTGACAGACCAAATCATTTGGTTCTTGCCTGGGTGACCTGCGGCTTTAGTGATAGTGTGCAAATGTTTAGTTAGGTTTCTCAGGAGGTGCATTGGTTTGTGCAGCCAGTATCTCCTCCCCCAAGGAAGAAGTCAAATTAGTACGTATGGTAGCCAAAATATGGTCAGGAGGTATAACTGGAGTAGGTACAGACTCCTCCTTGGACAGAGGTGTAAATTGCCCAGAGAGGGCATCAGCCCTAACATTCTTACTACCAGGCAGGTAGGAGACCACATAATTAAAACAAAGACAAAAATAGCGCCCATATGGCCTGTAGGGGCGACAAACGTTTTGCTTCAGATAGATAAGTTAAATTCTTGTGGTCAGTAAGAATGAGCACCAGCAGGCTAGTACCCTCAAGAAGATGCCTCCATTCCTTAAGTGCCAAAATTATGGCCAGTAATACCCTGTCGCCAATTTGATAATTGCACTCCGCTGGAGACAATTTCTTAGAGAAGAAACCACACGGATGCAAGGAACCTTCAGGCGTAGGACGTTGAGACAAGAGGGCACCTACTCCAGTCTCAGACGCATCAACCTCAAGAACGAAAGGCAGGACAGGGTTAGGATGAGCCAAAACTGGAGCGACAGCAAAGGCAGTCTTAAGACTATCAAAGGCCTTAATGGCAGTAGGTGACCAATGGAGGGGATCATTCTCTTTATGGGTCATGTCTGTGATAGGTTTGACCAAGGAAGAAAAGTTTTTAATAAACTTTCTATAGTAATTGGGAACCCCAAAAAACGTTGAATAGACCGAAGACCAACTGGGCGAGGCCACTGCAGAACTGCAGATAACTTGTCAGGATCCATGGAGAACCCTGCAACGGAGATAACATAACCTAGGAAAGTTACTTGAGTCTGATGGAACTCACATTCCTCAAGTTTACAAAACAGGCCGTTCTCACGTAGTCTCTGAAGAACCAGTGTAACATCAGAACGATGAGCCTCAAGTGTGGGTGAGTGTATGAGGATGTTGTCTAAGTACACCACTACACACTGTTGCAACATATCTCGTAGGACATCATTAATAAATTCCTGGAAAACAGCAGGAGCATTACATAGGCCAAAGGGCAGTACAAGATAGTAAAAACTGTAGCTCCCTTGAAGCGGTCAAAGAGTTCTGTAATGAGCGGAATAAAGTAAGCATTCTTAATGGTAAGACGATTAAGACCCCTATAATCGATGCATGGTCTTAACTCACCACCCTTTTTCTTCACAAAGAAGAAGCCAGCCCCTCCGGGTTGCAGGTCTATGGCACAATCGTAAGACCGGTGAGGAGGCAACGTACTGGCACGCACCTTGTCAAAAACGTCTAGGAACTCTCGGTACTCCTCTGGCAATTGAGATACGGAAGAAGTGCACAAGACTTTTACTGGTTGCCGAAGTAAAGTGGAAATACATTGCAGAGACCACAACAAAACTTCAGACCTGCACCAGACGAGACTGGGATTGTGCTTTTGGAGCCAGGGATAACCCAGAACAACAACCAGAAAATGCGGAGAGTTTATCACCTGGAACTGGAGGGTTTCAAAATGGAAAGCCCCAACAGCCATGGATAACGGAGCAGTTTCGTGAGTATCGAGTGCGGGCTGAAGGGGCCTGCCATCAATGGCCTCAATAGCAAGCGGAAAGGACCGAGGCAAAACAGGAATGGAGTGCTTTGATACAAAAGCACTGTCAACTAAATAGCACGCAGCACCAGGGTCAACAAGAGCCTGGGTGACTATGGAGGAGTTCACCCAGGAAAGGACAACCGTGACCAAAGGAACTGGAGGGTTTCAAAATGGAAAGCCCCAACAGCCATGGATAACGGAGCAGTTTCGTGAGTATCGAGTGCGGGCTGAAGGGGCCTGCCATCAATGGCCTCAATAGCAAGCGGAAAGGACCGAGGCAAAACAGGAATGGAGTGCTTTGATACAAAAGCACTGTCAACTAAATAGCCCGCAGCACCAGGGTCAACAAGAGCCTGGGTGACTATGGAGGAGTTCACCGAGGAAAGGACAACCGTGACCAAAGGTTTCTCCTTTAGCGGTTCTGGGGACAAGGATAAACCACCCAAGGTCTGCCCCCGACAGGACCTTAGGTGTGAGCGTTTCCGGGCCGTGTAGGACAAGACTTCAAAAGGTGGCCCTGTAACCCACAATAGAGGCAGAGCCCCTTCCTCCTCCTAAAGGTCGTCTCCACCGTGGAGAGACACGTGAATCCCAACTGCATCGGCTCAGCAGTACCTGATGACTCGGGACCAGGAGGAATGGAAGGAGAGGGAGGCATGGGTGGGAACGAACACGTAGGAACAGGAGGCTTCCACAAGCGCTCCTTGAAAGAGGGCCTCTCACTTAACCTGATGTCTATTAGAATAAAAAAAGACACCAATGCCTCGAGATCTTCTGGTAAATCTCTGGCAGAAACTTTGTCTTTAATCGCATCAGAGAGCCCATGAAAGAAGGCAGCAACAAGGGCTTCATTGTTCCAACCTACCTCTGCAGAAAGCATACGGAACTCAATGGCATACTGAGCAACAGATCTCGTACCTTGCTGAATGGACATGAGTCGTTTAGCAGCAGAGGAGGAGCGAGCCGGAACATCAAATACCCTTCGAAAGGAGGCCACAAATTCAGGGTAATTTGAAATCACAGGTTTATTAGTCTCCCACAAGGGATTAGCCTCGGCAAGAGCTGTGTCAGAGAGTAATGAGATGAGAAATCCCACCTTAGCTCTGTCAGAGGGAAACGCCTGAGGTAACATCTCAAAGTAAATGCCCACCTGGTTCAAAAACCCTCTGTACTGATTAGGATCACCTCCATATCGCGGAGGTAGAGGTGCAGAATCGGACATGCTCCTGGTAGGACTAGGTGCAGCAGCGGAAACAGGAACAGCCATAACTTGCGGGACACTTTGGTCCAAATGTGCAGTGTGAGTCAGCAGGGTTTGCAGGGCTAGTGCAACTTGATCCAAGCGGTGATCCTGTTCATCCATCCTGGAAATTATGGCAGGTAAAGGTGGATTATGTCAGGGTGCCAGGAATCAGACTGAGACGAGAAGTGCAAAAATAATCACACCTTTATTAATAGCAAAAAATAATAAAAAGCACACAAGTCAAATAACAAGCCAGGAATCAAGAGCTGGTAGTCAGACGAGCCGAGCCAGGAGCCAAAGCGAATAGTTAGACGAGCCGGAATCAGGAACAAGGAGAACAGCAGAGTCAGGAACAAGCCAGGGATCAGGAGGGACATCAGACAGCCAGGTAATACACAGGATCTCTCACAAACAGGTCTGAGACAACGCAAGGGCAAAGCATACTGAACAGAGGCCCTTTAAATAATAAGCGATGACATCACAATTCTGAGACTACATCCTGTCTCACACGGATAATGTACACCAGTCTGGCCATAAAAGGAAGTGCAGGAAATGAGCAGCATCACACAGTATGCACCAGAGTCAGCAAGAGAGGTGAGTAAAATGGCTGCCAGCAGCACATGGCAAACAAAGCAGGGAAAAACCCCTGACAGAGATATTATTGTCTTTTCTTCGTTCCCACGGATGGAATGTGAATCTGGAGAAAATTTAAAAAAAAAGCTCCCTTTCACCTGCTACAAGAGTAGTGTTCTTAGGGACCATAATAGATTCTCTATTGATGAAGATTTTTCTGACAGAGGTCAGGAAAAACAAAATTATTTCCTCTTGCCTCTCTCTTCAGGCTACTGCTTATCCTTCAGTGGCTCAATGTATGGAGGTAAATGGGTCTGATGGTGGCTTCCATGGACATAATTCCTTTTGCTCGATTCCATTTGAGAGCTCTCCAGTTGTGCATGCTCAGACAATGGAATGGCGACCATGCGGATCTGTCTCAGAGAATAGAGTTAGATCAGTCATCAAGAGACTCTCTCCCGTGGTGGATTTCTCAGGAACCTCTGTCTCAGGGCACATGCTTTTGGATACCTTCTGCAATGCTTGTGGGATATTCCACTATCAGACTGAACTTGGCCAGTAGTCTTCTTATCCCGGCGTTGGAATGATAGGGAATATCCCCGAGAAGAGAAAGTTTGCAAGATGAGGTAAGCAGCACTCACCACGGGCAGGATAGTCTTCGGCAGCAACAGGCAGGGAATGAGAGAAAGGAAGTTCAGGGGTAAACCACTAGAAAGATCAGGCAGGCAGGGTTTGGAAACAGTAAGGCAGTCAAGCAGTTTAGGGGTAAACAGGCAGAGTGGTCAAACAAGCAGAGTTCAGCAGCAGTATATCAATCCAGCAGTTTAGGGGTTAACAGGCAGAGTGGTGAGACAAGCAGAGGTCAGCAACAATATAACAGTCCAGCATACAGCAAGAATAACACCCAGGAGAACACTAAGTAACACCTGTACTTGTGCAGTGATAGGTAGCAATTGAGTAACTTACATAGGCGCAGGATTCGTGCCACAGGAGATCCTGACCGGCTTCAGAACAGAGGGAGCGTGCGGTGATGATGTCACCACCGCATGCAGACAGGAGCCGACTCCCCCCTAGGCAACGAGCAGAACAGCAGATGCCGTGTCCCTAGCAACAGCTAGAGCAGTGAGGCGCAACACCTTCCTGGGTGATCGTGTCCACGGATGCCAGCCTGCTGGGCTGGGGAGCAGTCTGGAACTCGTTAAAAGCACAGGGCCTTTGGACTTGGAAGGAGTTTGCCCTTCAAATCAACATCTTGGAGTTGAGGGCAATTTACAATGCTCTATTGGCTTGGTCTCAGTTGTCCTCAGCCCAGTTTATCAGGTTCCAGTCAGACAACATAACCTCTGTGGCTTACAACAATCACCAGGGAGGAACTCAGAGTTCCTTAGCCATGGAGGAGGTTACTTGGATTCTTCAGTGGGCAGAGACCCACAATTTCTGTCTATCTGCCATCCACATTCCAGGAGTAGACAACTGGGAAGCGTATTTTCTGAGCAGACAGACTTTTCATCCCGGGGAGTGGAAACTCCTTTCAGAGGGGGGTGCTGGAGTTAGATCTGATGGCATCCCGTCAGAATGCCAAGCTTCCAAGATACAGTTTAAGGTCAAGAGATCTGCAGGCCATTCTAATAGATGCTCTGGCGGTTACTTGGGTTTTCAGGTTGGCATACCGGTTTCCTCCATTTGCTCTCCTTCCACGAGTCATTGCTCGTATCAAACAGGAGAGGGCATCTGTGATTCTAATAGCCCCTGCGTGGCCTCACAGGTTCTGGTTTGCAGACCTAGTGGAGATGTCATCTCTCCCACCTTGGAGACTACCTCTGAGGAAGGACCTCCTGATTCAGGGTCCCTTCCTTCATCCAAATCTCGTTTCTCTGAAGCTGACTGCTTGGAAATTGAATGCTTAATTCTGTCTAAGCGTGTTTTTTTTGGGCTGGGCATTGAGACCATGATTCAAGCTCGCAAGCCTGTTACTAGAAATATTTACCATAAGGTATGGCATAAATATCTTTATTGGTGTGAATTAGAATTCCTAGAATTTTATCTTTTCTTCAGGAAGGCCTGGAGAAGGGATTGTCAGTCAGTACCCTGAAGGGTCAGATTTCTGCTTTATCAGTTTTACTACATAAACATTTGGTGGATGTGCCAGATGTGCAATCTTTTTGTCATGCCTTGGTCAAAATCAGGCCTGTATTTAAGTCTGTTGCTCCTCCTTGGAGCATTAACCTTGTTCTTAAAGTTTTACAACTGGCTTAGTTTGAGCAGTTGCATTCCATATACATTAAGTTTTTATCTTGGAAGATTTTGTTTCTTGTTGCTATCTCTTCTGCTCAAACAGTCTCGGAACTCTCAGCTCTGTAGTGTGATTCCCCTTATCTTACGTTTCATGCCAATAAGGCAGTTCTTCGTACTAAGTTAGGTTTCCTTCCTTAGGTTGTTTCTAATAGAAATATCAATCAGGAAATTGTTGTTCCCTCTCTGTGTCCTAATCCTTCTTCTTCTAAAGAACGTTTGTTACACAATTTGGATGTTGTACGTGCTCTTAAATTCTACTTACAGACGACTAAGGATTTTCGCCAGTCCTCTGCCCTCTTTGTCTGTTTCTCTGGGAAACGTAAAGGTCAGAAAGCTACTGCTTCTACTCTTTCTTTTTGGTTACAAAGTATAATTAGTTTGGCTTATGAGACTGCTTGACAGCAGCCTCCTGATAGAATTACCGCTCATTCCACAAGAGCTGTTTTCTCTTCTTGGGCTTTCAAAAATGAAGCTTCTGTGGAACAAATTTGCAAGGCTGCAACTTGGTCTTCTCTACATACTTTTCCAAAATTTTACAAATTTGATATATTTGCCTCGGCTGAGGCTTCTTTTGGGAGAAAGGTTCTTCAAGCTGTGGTACCTTCTGTTTAGGACTGCTTGTCTTGTCCCTCCCTATTTATCGTGTCCTCTAGCTTGGGTATTGGTTCCCAACAGTAATAACTCAAGCCGTGGACTCAACATATCTTAGGAAAGAAAAACAAAAATTATGCTTACCCGATAAAAAAAAAATTCTGGATATTTTCCCTTTTATTTTAAGACAGTTGTACTTTTGACTATAACCTCAGACACCTCTACACCTTGCCTTGTGTTACTCCTTTTTCTCAATTTCCCTTCGGTCGAGTGACAGGGCTTTGTGGGTAAGGGAGTGGTGCTCTTTGCCTCCTCCTGCTGGCCAGGAGTGATATTCCCAACAGTAATTACTCAAACATTGGACTCAACATATCCAGAAAGAAAGAAATTAATTAGGTAAGCATAAATTTTGTTTTTTTTAATAATTGCAATTTACAGTACAGGTACGAATCCCCAAATCCGGAATTCCAAAATGCAAGCTTATTTGGAAATTCAAACTTGTCATTAATTAATTATTTTTTTTAAATAAAATTATCAAAAACTACTATATTTCCCCCCCCCCCCCGCAAATATTCCAAAATCCAAACTATTCCTAAATCCCAAGCAGTTTGTATAAAGGGTTTTCTACTTGTATATAGAGCATTGGGTCACCATCTTTATACAGTAATAGAAATATTACAAGATTATATATTTTTTTTAATTTAACATTTTTAAACCTGTCACGCTAGATGATTCAATAGATTTTTTTTCTCTCACAGAAAAACATTTTAAAATTAATTATTTATGCCATTTTTTGGCAAAGACAACCCTCTTTCTATACAGTGAGGTTTTTAAATTTTGCAGATATTTTAACAGCTACATTGTTTCAATAGAGTAAAACCTTAGATGTTTCAACAGTATGAGAACTGTTAAAATTATTTTATGGATGATATAAGTTGCAGCCACTTTCTTTTGATAGAAAATAATTTCAATAAATGTTGTTCTTAATTTCTGATGAAATTCTTGGCAAAGCAGAAAACAATGTTTACTCATCAAAGTGAAAAAAATTACTATTAAAATAGGAAAAGTTTAACAAAAAATGTTGAGCAAATATGCCTAGTATACCCATCATGCCCACATACAAATGGTATTCAGATTGTTTAACAGTTATCAGGATGGTTTCAGAAGATAAAAGGTTAATTTTACACATGTTAATACCAATTTTTCTAACACAATGTACAATGGGATAAATCCAAGCACCTGTACTGTAATCTTTAGAGGTGCCAAATGGCAATTATATTTGTCAGTTTCATTTTGATCCCAAGTCTTCATCCTGACACCAAGATCTTAACAACTGAAAACATTTTTTTGTGAGGTTTTCAGTTGAAAACTCATTTCGTGGCTGCAGGCTTTTAGTGGCCAAATTCATTTGGGATTGTGATCATTTTAAAAACACACTGGCAAACTCAGTCAGAATTGGAAACTCATTAACAAAATGTTATTTTAAACAACTTCTTTGCAATTTATTTCTAGTATCAAATTTGGTTTGTCTATTGGCATCCTTTGTTGAAAACTAAACCTAGGTAGGCTGATAGGAGTTCAGGAGTGTGCACGTGTCTATAGCAGTAGTGTTTGCAACTATGTATAATGCTATAAACAATGTTGCAAACACTTCACAGTCAAAGACACAGGTTTGATTGCCTCCTAAATTTAATGACCACTTTTTCAGTCAGCTTACGCTCTATATACATATGTGGTTTATTTGAAGATTTCAGCCCAACTCTTCTCAGAGCAAGACAAAGGATATACTCACCCTCTTTTATGGTGGGCAATAAACTATTACCAAAGAAATTATATAATATATTGTCTTTTGTTCAGGAACCTTTACTACAGTTATAATTCTGACAAATTACAACTTGGAAGTAAGTGGATTATATGGTTATCAAACCGGGGGGGGGGGGGGGGGGGACACACACCGTATACACCATACTCAAATATGTGTTAGCTTACTGTGTTTGTGTGGAGCTTCACAATCAGTTAAGACTGAGCCATGGACAGAGGAATAGTTGGGTGACTATGCTAGAAAAAGAGTACGGGTTAGTACAGTATTCCAGTGACGGGCTATTAGAGACTTGGATGTGTTGAGCCCTATCTGTAACAAAATTAATCTAGGCTTACATTGACATTTTGTGAGATCATTGTCAGTATATACCAGAGTTATATTACAATTTATCTATATTATTCTTTAAAATACTTCCAATTAAAATGTATATACGAAACAATTGAAATTAATATTTATTCCTAAATTCTTGAGATTAGTTAAATTTATAAACACATTGAATTTTTTTTAAGTAGAGACTAGATTATGAATCAAATACAAATGCTTATTCCGTTACAATATTCTATACAACAGATCATAAAAAATATACCTTTAAAATTAACATTACTCACAATGAATCACATTAAAATACCACAAAAAAATACCAGAATATGGACCGCTAACTTCAGTGTTTAGATAAACAATATACCAAGATACTTCACACAAATCTTACTGGGTCTCAATAGATTTAAGATAACTTTCAGACAAGTATAATTAAGTTATTTAGCCCACAAATGATTCTATATAACTTCAATTAAAAACATCAGAAATATATATTATTGTATATATGTATATATTATTAATGCAAACAGCCCATTTATATCAGATTCGACAATAAGCCTGACTTAGAGATATAAAATACAAAAGACCTTTATCTAGCAAATAAGAATACTTAGCATTAATGTAACTAGTAAAACTACACAGGATTATGGATATAAACTTAAAATAGCAATTGTGCTCTTTAAATTATCAGCTGCAATCTAACTGTAGCAACTAAATACCTTTGATTTAAATATAATATATATTTAGCTTATACTTTACCAAATAACCAAATGAGTGTTCCGCTTCCAAAATTTCTTGTGGGTCATCTAAGAAGGATTTATCCACTATGTGCAAAGGTACAGGCCTCAAAATGGTATCTTCCTTTGATCAGGAAAGAGTCCTAAAATTGCAGAGAATATAGTTGGCACCAAAGTATAGACCATACCTGTGTATTTTTCTCTCCAAAAGTTATGCTTCTTTGAGTCTCCTTTGTCTACTGTGTGTGGCAACCTTTATCAGGTAAACCACCTCCTTCTTCTCTTTAATCATTCCCTCAAGAATTGGATAGGCCCTTACCAATGCTTGTCCCTGATTCACCATTAACGGAGCCGAGCATTGATTAGTTATTTAGGAGACGCCTTCCTTATTTGGATTTGCATATATTTTAATAGTCGTTTGGCTGTCATACCATTTTCTGAACTATTGGTGGCATCAGATAACCAGAAATGCAGTCTCACCATCAATACTGCTGCAGTTTAAATATCTCACCTTAAAATGTTTATTTAATATACTATAATTTCTTGTATTAATAAACTTATCTGGTCAACATATATATCCCATCTGATATAATGTAACATGTATCTATAGAGACTAAACATGATTATATCTCTAGTAATATTTTTAGAAGACTACTAGTATCAATCAATAAAATATATATGTCTATCTGACTTATTCTGTATATCAGCTCATTTGATATTCCGGTACATATTTCATTTTCTAGTCATATCTTATATTATAGATATACATGAGTATTATAGTTATTTATTAATGCATGTCTCAACAGTGTTTAAGACATGGGCTCAACACCTATGCATTTATATAAAATAAAGAAAGTTCAGCAGTCTTCCAAGAGTGTAACAAAATTGCTTTATTCCAGGATAAAACAACAGGACAAGCTGTAAAATTTCAGAGCAAAGTCTGACCGGTTTCGGTCTCCCTGACCGTAATCATAGACTGATTCAAAACATGTGCAACATACATTTAAATAGCATGTAACTTATCCTAATTGGCAAAAAACAACACAAACAGAAATTTTAACCCCATATGTACTGACATCAATATCACTCACTTGTTAAATGGATATACTTATACAATAGTTAAACCATATATACAGAAAGTGATTGAGAGGACAATAATAGACCCTTTTTGGATCCCTTCCAGCAGATATCATGTCATTGCTTAACATATTTATTAGATACACAGATGTGTTTTATTCATTTAAAGGATGAACATGGAGATATATATGTGTGCATATTTACACATACACATACATATTTCATCTAATAAAGAACACAAAACCTCATCAGATGGGTATTAAAGACATATTAAAGCATATACAAATATTTAAAACCAAGTTTAACAGCAACATGCATATATTAATGCTGAAAATAGTGTATTAACCTATGTCTAGTTCCCTTCTGATGAAGTTGGATCATATGTAGGATATAGGGAAAGATATATATATAGATATATAATTTTCAATAGATGTTGAATCAAATTAATGGCAATATATTACCATTCATTGGACATGTATTTATCAATCTCACATATTACTCTCGAAACGTGCATTAAGATAAAGCAATATTAAAATTATAATAATCTATCTCCAAGAAACTTGGTAATACAGCACTCCAAAGTTGCTGCTTAATCATCTTTCTCAATCACTTTCTGTATATATGGTTTAACTATTGTATAAGTATATCCATTTAACAAGTGAGTGATATTGATGTCAGTACATATGGGGTTAAAATTTCTGTTTGTGTTGTTTTTAGCCAATTAGGATTTAAATTAAAAGTTACATGCTATTTAAATGTATGTTGCACATGTTTTGAATCAGTCTAGGATTACGGTCAGGGAGACCGAAACCGGTCAGACTTTGCTCTGAAATTTTACAGCTTGTCCTTTTGTTTTATCCTGGAATAAAGCAATTTTGTTACACTCTTGGAAGACTGCTGAACTTTCTTTATTTTATTCAATTGTACCTGGTGGACTGGGGTAGCCACCATTTATCAACAGCTTCCACTTTGGATATCACCCTGGTTCAATTACATTATACCTATGGAATACCTAACTAGCATCTTTTGGTCAGTATGTAGTGTGCTGAGCTATTCAGGAGCCGCCTACATTCGCCACCTTACTGCCGCTGTCTAAGTGATGGGAATCCTGTGGCTGGTAACATTGTGCAGCGATATGGGAGTACCTGGCTGCTTCTAAGTGTTGACAACGGCTGGATGAGGATTCCGATTGGTCGGCAGGAAATCACGTGACGAACGACGTAACAGCCACACGATACCAGAAGTGACCCGCTCCGAGTTGTGAACCCCGAAACGGCATGGTCCGGCGGAGAGAGGAGCATCTATCTTTCATGCTGGCTGTTCTTTGGGGTGAGTGTACCGGTGTCAGCTCTCACGCTGTGCTCAAGGGCCTAGAGAGGAACTGTACCGGTCTTCTGCTAAATGCTTCAACTGAACTGCACTGACTTTTGTTGCGTACCCTCTTACAATTGGGACATTTTCAAACCTACTTATCAATAAGGCTTGGGACATTTCTTTCACACATATTCATGGGACCAATTGCTCCAATATTGTGGGACTTGTGCTTTTGAGGTTCAAACCTGCACATTTGAGTCCAGTGACTTTTGTGTATGATTGATATGGTTGTTCCATGTTTATTAATATCGTTATTGATATTCCAGAAATATATCTCTGTTTCATATTTTTCTACCTATGCATTTATATATTAGCTTATAGTATCTTATTTAGAAACCTCATCTTCACATCAGATTCTTCCCTGTAATGTTCACTAGATTTCTGGAAAACAAAGAAAAATTTATACATTTTGAAATAACTTAAATATTTATGTTAAAATATTTTTATTGTTCTTTTACAAGTTTTCCATACAACACAATCAATTTGTCAGCTAACAATGCCTTTCAAAAGGTCAATACTGATAACAGTTACAGATATCACAGCATGAAAAGGATCATAATCATAGATAATCACATACATCAGTTTTTATGCTATTCTCATAGGTCTCATTAATGCCTGCAGCTATTTCTCTACCTCGGTGGTTCAATAACCTGGGCCAATCTCTGCTGTTTGGCTTCATGATACATAATATATGGTTCCCATTGATCTAGAAATCGATCTTTGGAGTTTAAGATTGTAGCAGTAGCGCTATTCATATGATAGTAATGCTCAATTTGTTTCAATATATAATCCATTTTTGGTGGATCCATCCTCCAGTATCTCGCAATTCCTATTCTAGCAATGGTACAGATCAAATTGATCAACTTGGAATATTTCTGTAAAACCCCTGGGACCGGGAAGTGAAGCAGTTCTTGTTCTGGAGTGAGTGTAATATTGTTGTTGAAGAGCGTGCTTAACAATACAGATACAGTATATGAACCCATACTTCCAGTACCCTTGGGCAATCCCACCATACATGTCTGTAGGACCCTATCTCCCCACATCCTCAGTCTATAGCATAATCTGGTTCGGGGTTCATTAGGCTTACAGAACCTGGTTGATAATACCAGCCTAAAAATAACTTTCAAATAATTTTTTTTTTAGTGATGCATTTGCTGTGGAGGAAGACCCTCTGTGAAGATTTTCTACCCAGTCTTTTAAGTCCCAGGTTTTGCTTATTTCTCTCTCCCATCTAAGCATCATCAATGTTTTACTATCGGCATGAATGATACCCATAATTATGTATATTCAGGATATCAAAGCCTTCATAGGTGATTTAGTTAAACAAAGTATCTCGAACTGGGTGTTCGTAGGAGGAGCTTTCGCTCCTAATATTTCTAGAGCTCTTGACTTCAACTGCAGATAATGGTACCAAGAATTTAATTCAATTTCTCCTAACTCCTGATACTGTGTATATGTGATAATTCTATTATTCTGTAAAATGTCTGCGATTCTATATAACCCCTTGTTGGTCCATTTTCTCTGGACCTGTTCTGTAAGGTTAGTGTGAAGGGGTACCAAAGGTGTTACCTTAGATCTATTGTGAATCAGTGGATGTTTATTGGTCAGCTTGTCCCAAATATAAATGGTGTGTGATATTTCTGAGAATTTTTTCCCTTCTGGGGGTCTATGCTGTTTTGTACCCACTGTGTCAAATTATCCCTTCTATACCATTGGATTGTTTGCGCTAATCTAGCAGCATGGTAGTATTGGATCAAGTGTGGGACCCCCATCCCTCCCATGCTTCTGTGTGTGAGCATGACTTTTTTTATTAATTCCTTCCTCTCTTTCCCTGCCAAATGAAATTCAAAATGTCATTTTGTAATTTGTGAAGTTCACAAACGGAGACTGGGAGGGAACGAAAGAGGTAAAGCAGTTTTGGTAAAATTTTAATTTTCTAGCATGAGGGAGGATTAGCACACTAAGGCATCTATTTATCAAGCCGTCAACTTACATGCATTCAATGGCACCAATACGCTCGCCTAAGATCGCCTAACATCGCTGCCGCGGACCTGAATACATTCTCCAAAATTACCAAAAAAGCCGCACACCAAGTACGGTGCGATGAGCAGCGGACTGTTGTTAACTAACAGTCATCGATCTCGCTGCTCTTCGGCTTTTTCCCAGCTTTATTGGTACCTTGTCACTAAACACCCACACTATACTATACTGTTTTCCCCCTATACCGCCACTCCCGGAGCCCACCGCAACTCTAATAAATGTATTAACCCCTAAACCACCGCTCACGGACCCCACCGCAAATAAATAAAGTGTTTAACCCCTAAACTGCCGCTCCCGGAGCCCACCGCCACCTACATTATACTTATTAACCCCTAATCTTCTGCCCCTACATTATACTTATTAACCCCTAATCTGCCGCCCCCTACACCGCCACCACCTTCATTATATTTATTAACCTCTAAACTGCCCCCCTAAACTGCCGCCACCTACATTATATTTATTAACCCCTAATCTGCTGTCCCCTAAACCGCCGCCACCTACATTATATATATTAACCCCTAATCTGCCCCTGCTACTGTCAGGGTGCCAGGAATCAGACTGAGACAAGAAGTGCAAAAATAATTACAACTTTATTAATAGCAAAAAATAATAAAAAGTCCACAAGTCAAATAACAAGCCAGGAGTCAAAATCAGAGCTGGTATTCAGACGAGCCGAGTCAGGAGCCAAAGCGAATAGTCAGACGAGCCGGAATCAGGAACAAGGAAACAGCAGAGTCAGGAACAAGACAGGGATCAGGAACCAGGAAGGACGTCAGGCAGCCAGGTAATACACAGGGACTCTCACAAACAGGTCTGAGACAACGCAAAGGCAAAGCATACTGAACAGAGGCCCTTTAAATAATAAGTGATGACATCACAATTCTGAGACTGCATCCTGTCTCACATGGATTATGCACACCAGTCTGGCCATAAAAGGAAATACAGGAAATGAGCAGCATCCTCCACAATGCACCATAGTCAGGAAGAGAGGTGAGTAAAATGGCTGCCAGCAGCACATGGCATACACAACAGGGAGAAAACCCTGACAGTAGCCTCCCCTCAACGACCCCTCCCCCGCAGGAGGACAAAAGGCTTATTGGGGAAGCGGGCATGGAAGGCACGGAGGAGGGCGGGAGCATGAACATCAGAGGAGGGAACCCAAGAACGCTCCTCTGGACCGTAGCCCCTCCAGTGAACCAAATACTGTACACAGCCCCTGGACATACGAGAGTCAATAATGCTTCTGACCTCATACTCCTCATGGTTGTCAACAAAGATAGGACGGGGACGAGGCAAAACAGTGGTAAACCGATTACAAACCAATGGTTTCAAGAGGGAGACATGAAAAACATTGGAGATGCGCATAGCAGGAGGAAGGTCAAGAGCGTAGGCCACAGGATTAACCCCTCAGAGTATTCAAAAAGGACCAAAATAACAGGGAGCCAATTTATTGGAAGGCACACGAAGGTTCAAGTTGCGGGAGGACAGCCAAACTCTTTCACCAACCTGGTAGGAAGGTGCAGGCAGACGCCTACGATCAGCCTGGAACTTTTGGTACTGCATAGAACAATGAAGGCAATCCTGAATCTGCACCCACGTGGAACGGAGTTGCCAGAGATGCTCCTCCAAAGCCGGAATACCCTGAGAATCGGGCAACAAGGATGGTTGAAACCCATAATTTGCCATGAACGGGGATAACTTGGAGGAAGCATTAATAGCACTATTACGAGCAAACTCTGCCCAAGGTAACAGTTGAGACCAATTATTGGGGTGATCTGAGACATAGCAACGGAGGAACTGTTCCAGAGCTTGATTAGACCGTTCCGCAGCCCCATTGGATTGAGGGTGATATGCTGAGGAGAAGGAAAGCTGGATCCCCATTTGAGAACAAAAGGAACGCCAAAATCTGGAGACAAACTGGCTACTCTGGTCCGACACTATCTCCTTGGGTAACCCATGTAAACGGAAGACCTCCCGGGCAAAAAATTGAAGCAAGCTCCTGAGCGGTAGGCAACTTCAAGGGAATACAATGTGACATTTTAGAAATACAGTCAACCACCATAAGGATAACAGTATTGCCATTGAAAACAGGGAGCTCAACAATGAAGTCCATGGAAAGATGTGTCCAAGGACGCTCACCATTAGCAATAGGTTGAAGAAGACCCACAGGAAGACGTTGAGGAGTTTTATTCTGTGCACAAACTGAGCAGGAGGCAACATATGCAGCAACATCAGAACGAAGACCTGGCCACCAGAATTGTTGAGTGACAGACCAAATCATTTGGTTCTTGCCTGGGTGACCTGCGGCTTTAGGATAGTGGTAAGTGTGCAAAAGTTTAGTTTGAAGATTCTCAGGAACAAAACACTTACCACTAGGTTTCTCAGGAGGTGCATTGGTTTGTGCAGCCAGGATCTCATCTCCCAAGGGAGAAGTCAAATTAGTATGTATGGTAGCCAAAATATGGTCAGGAGGTGTAACAGGAGTAGGTACAGACTCCTCCTTGGACAGAGGCGAAAATTGTCGAGAGAGGGCATCAGCCCTAACATTCTTACTACCAGGCAGGTAGGAGACCACATAATTAAACCGAGACAAAAATAGCGCCCCTCTGGCCTGTTGGGGCGACAAACGTTTTGCTTCAGATAGATAAGTTAAATTCTTGTGGTCAGTAAGAATGAGCACTGGCACGCTAGTACCCTCCAGAAGATGCCTCCATTCCTTGAGTGCCAAAATTAGGGCCAGTAATTCCCTGTCGCCAATTTCATAATTGCACTCCGCCAGAGACAATTTCTTAGAGAAGAAACCACACGGATGCAAGGAACCGTCAGGCGTAGGACGTTGAGACAAGAGGGCACCTACTCCAGTCTCAGACACATCGACCTCAAGAACGAAAGGCAGGACAGGGTTAGGATGAGCCAGAACTGGAGCTGCAGCAAAGGCATTCTTAAGACTATCAATGGCCTTAATGGCAGTAGGTGACCTATGGAGTGGATCATTCTCTTTATGGGTCATGTCTGTGATAGGTTTGACCAAGGAAGAAAAGTTTTTAATAAACTTTCTATAGTAATTGGCGAACCCCAAAAAACGTTGAATAGACCGAAGACAAACTGGGCGAGGCCACTGCAGATAACTTGTCAGGATCCATGGAGAACCCTGCAATGGTGATAACATAACCTAGGAAGGTTACTTGAGTCTGATGGAACTCACATTTCTCGAGTTTACAAAACAGGCTGTTCTCGCGTAATCTCTGAAGAACCCGTGTAACATCAGAACAATGAGCCTCAAGTGTGGGTGAGTGTATGAGGATGTTGTCTAAGTACACCACAACACACTGTTGCAACATATCTCGTAGGACATCATTAATAAATTCCTGAGAAATAGCAGGAGCATTACATAGGCCAAAGGGCATTACAAGATACTCATAATGCCCGCTCCTGGTGTTAAATGCTGTTTTCCATTCGTGGCCCTCCTTAATCCTAACGAGATTGTACGCTCCTCTCAAATCAAGTTTAGTAAAGACTGTAGCTCCCTTGAGGTGGTCAAAGAGTTCCATAATATGCGGAATAGGGTAAGCATTCTTAATGGTAAGACGATTAAGACCCCTATAATCGATACATGGACTTAACTCGCCACCATTTTTCTTCACAAAGAAGCCAGCCCCTGCAGGAGAGCAGGATTTGCGGATGAACCCCCGCGACAAAGCATCGGCAAAATACTCCTCCATAGCACAATTCTCTGCAACAGACAGAGGGTACACCTGGCCCCGAGGAGGAATGGCTCAGGGTTGCAGGTCTATGGCACAATCGTAAGACCGGTGAGGAGGCAACGTACCGGCACGCACCTTGTCAAACACGTCTAGGAACTCTCGGTACTCCTCTGGCAATTGAGATACCGAAGAAGTGCACAAGACTTTTACTGGTTTCCGAAGACAAGTGGAAATACATTGTGGGGACCATGACAAAATTTCGGACCTGCGCCAGTCTTGACTGGGATTGTGCTTTTGGGGCCAGGGATAACCCAGAACAACCAGAAAATGCGGAGAGTTTATCACCTGGAACTGGAGGGTTTCAAAATGGAGAGCCCCAACAGCCATGGATAACGGAGCAGTTTCATGAGTAACGAGTGCGGGCTGAAGGGGCCTGCCATTAATGGCCTCAATAGCAAGCGGAAAGGACCGAGGCAAAACAGGAATGGAGTGCTTTGATACAAAAGCACTGTCAATGAAATAGCCTGCAGCACCGGAGTCAACAAGAGCCTGAGTGACTATGGAGGAGTCCACCCAGTAAAGGACAACCGTGACCAAAGGTTTCTCCTTAAGCGGTTCCGGGGAAGAGGATAAACCACCCAAAGTCTGCCCCCGACAGGACCTTAGGTGTCAGCATTTCCGGGCCGTGTAGGAAAAGACTTCAAAAGGTGGCCCTGTAACCCTAAAGGCCCTCTCCGCCGCGGAGAGACGCGGGAATCCCAGCTGCATTGGCTCAGCAGTACCTGGTGACTAGGGACCAGGAGGAACGGGAGGAGAGGGAGGCATGGGTGGGAACGAACACGTAGGAGACAACGGAACAGGAGGCTTCTGCAAGAGCTCCTTGAAAGAGGGCCTCTCTCTGAGTCTGATGTCAATTAGGATCAAAAAAAGACACCAATGCCTCAAGATTCTCTGGTAAATCTCTGGCAGCAACTTCGTCTTTAATCGCATCAGAGAGCCCATGAAAGAAGGCGGCAACAAGGGCTTCATTGTTCCAACCTACCTACAGAACTCAATGGCATACTGAGCAACAGATCTTGTACCTTGCTGAATGGACATGAGTCGTTTAGCAGCAGAGGAGGAGCGAGCCGGAACATCAAATACCCTTCGAAAGGAGGCCACAAATTCAGGGTAATTTGAAATCACAGGTTTATTAGTCTCCCACAAGGGATTAGCCCAGGCAAGAGCTGTTTCAGAGAGTAACGAGATGAGAAATCCCACCTTAGCTCTGTCAGAGGGAAACGCCTGAGGTAACATCTCAAAGAAAATGCCCACCTGGTTCAAAAACCCTCTACACTGAATAGGATCGCCTCCATATCGCTGAGGTAGAAGTGCAGAACTGGACATGCTCCTGGTAGGACTAGGTGGAGCAGCGGAAACAGGAGCAGCCATAACTTGCGGGACACTTTGGTCCAAATGTGCAGTGCGAGTCAGCAGGGTTTGCAGGGCTAGTGCAAATTGATCCAAGTGGTGATCCTGTTCATCCATCCTGGAAATGATGGCAGGTAAAGGTGGATTATTAGCACCATCAGGATTTATGGCCTTTGCGTAATGTCAGGGTGCCAGGAATCAGACTGAGACGAGAAGTGCAAAAATAATCACACCAGCAAAAAATAGTAAAAAGTCCACAAGCAAATAACAAGCCAGGAGTCAAAGCCAGAGCTGGTAGTCAGACGAGCCGAGTCAGGATCCAAAGTGAATAGTCAGACGAGCCGGAATCAGGAACAAGGAAACAGCAGAGTCAGGAACAAGCCATGGATCAGGAACCAGGAAGGACGTCAGGCAGTCAGGTAATACACAGGGACTCTCACAAACAGGTCTGAGAAAACGCAAAGGCAAAGCATACTGAACATAGGCCGTTTAAATAATAAGTGATGATATCACAATTCTGAGACTGCAGCCTGTCTCACATGGATGATGCACACCAGTCTGGCCATAAAAGAAAGTGCAGGAAATGAGCAGCATCCCCCACAATGCACCACAGTCAAGAAGAGAGGTGAGTAAAATGGCTGCCAGCAGCACATGGCAAACACAACAGGGAGAAAACCTAACACCTACACAGCCGCCACCTACATTATATTTATTAACCCCTAATCTGCCCTCCCTACACTGCCGCCACTATATTAAATGTATTAACCCCTAAACCTAAGTCTAACTCTAACCCTAACACCCCCTAACTTAAATACAATTTAAATAAATCTAAATAAATATTCCTATCATTAAATAAATTCCTATTTAAAACTAAATACTTACCTATAAAATAAACCCTAAGCTAGCTAAAATATAACTAATAGTTACATTGTAGCTATCAAAGTGTTTAATTTTATTTTACAGGCAAGTTTGTATTTATTTTAACTAGGTACAATAGCTATTAAATAGTTATTAACTATTTAATACCTTCCTAGTTAAAATAAATACAAATATACCTGTAAAATAAAACCTAACCTAAGTTACAATTACACCTAATACTACACTATAATTCAATTAATTCCCTAAACTAAATACAAATAAATAAAATTATCTAAAGTACAAAAAACCCAATAAATTACAGAAAATAATAAACAAATTACAAGATTTTTAAACTAATTACACCTAATCTAATCCCCCTAACAAAATAAAAAAGGCCCCCAAAATAAAAAAGTGCTACCCTACACTAAATAACAAATAGCCCTTAAAAGGGCCTTTTGCGGGGCACATTGCCCCAAAGTAATCAGCTCTTTTACCTGTAAAAAAAAATACAAATCCCCCCCCAACATTAAAACCCACCATCCACACAACCAACCCTACTCTAAAACCCACCCAATCCCCCCTTAAAAAAACCTAACACTAACCACTTGAAGATCACCCTACCGTGAGACGTCTTCACCCAACCGGGCAGAAGTGGTCCTCCAGATGGGCAGAAGTCTTCATCAAACCGGGCAGAAGAGGTCCTCCAGAGGGGCAGAAGTCTTCATCCAAAATGCATCTTCTATCTTCATCCACCCGGCGCGGAGCGGGTCCATCTTCAAGACATCCGATGCAGAGCATCCTCTTCATCCGACGGCCAATGACTGAATGAAGGTTCCTTTAAATGACGTCATCCAAGATGGCATCCCTTCAATTCCGATCAGCTGATAGAATTCTATCAGCCAATCGGAATTAAGGTAGAAAAAAATCCTATTGGCTGATGCAATCAGCCAATAGGATTGAAGTTCAATCCTATTGGCTGATCCAATCAGCCAATAGGATTAAACTTGCATTCTATTGGCTGTTCCAATCAGCAAATAGAATGCGAGCTCAATAGGATTTTTTCTACCTTAATTCCGATTGGCTGAATTCTATCAGCCAATCGGAATTGAAGGGACGCCATCTTGGATGACATCACTTAAAGGAACCTTCATTCAGTCGTCGGCCGTCGGATGAAGAGGATGCTCCGCGTCGGATGTCTTGAAGATGGACCCGCTTCGTGCCGGATGGATGAAGATAGAAGATGCCGTCTGGAATAAAAAAGCCCCCCAAAAATAAAAAAAGCCCTACCCTACACTAAATTACAAATAGCCCCCTTTTGCGGGGCATTGTCCCAAAGTAATCAGCTCTTTTACCTGTAAAAAAAAATTACAAACCCCCAAACATTAAAACCCACCACCCACACAACCAACCCTACTCTAAAACCCACCCAATCCCCCCTTAAAAAAACCTAACACTAACCCCTTGAAGATCACCCTACCATGAGAAGTCTTCACCCAACAGGGCCGAAGTCCTCAATGAAGCCGGCAGAAGTGGTCCTCCAGACGGGCAGAAGTGGTGCTCCAGACGGGCAGAAGTCTTCATCCAGACGGCATCTTCTATCTTCATCCATCCGGCACGGAGCGGCTCCATCTTCTAGACATCCGACGCGGAGCATCCTCTTCAATCGACGTCTTCTTGAACAATGACGGTTCCTTTAAGTGACGTCATCCAAGATGGCGTCCCTTCAATTCCAATTGGCTGATAGAATTATATCAGCCAATCGGAATTAAGGTAGGAAAAATCCTATTGGCTGATTGGAACAGCCAATAGAATGCGAGCTCAATCCTATTGGCTGTTCCAATCAGCCAATAGGATTGAAGTTCAATCGTATTGGCTGATTGCATCAGCCAATAGGATTTTTCCTACCTTAATTCCGATGGGCTGATAGAATTCTATCAGCCAATCGGAATTGAAGGGACGCCATCTTGGATGACGTCATTTAAAGGAACCTTCATTCGTCGGGTAGTCGTCAGCCAGGAAGGATGCTCCACGTCGGATGGATGAAGATAGAAGATGCCGTCTGCATGAAGACTTCTGCCCGTCTGGAGGACCTCTTCTTCCCGGCTTGGATGAAGACTTCTGCCTGTCTGGAGGACCATTTCGCCCGGCTTCGTTGAGGACTTCGGCCCGGTTGGGTGAAGACTTCTCAAAGGTAGGGTGATCTTCAAGGGGTTAGTGTTAGGTTTTATTAAGGGGGGATTGGGTGGGTTTTAGAGTAGGGGGAGGGTGTGTGGGTGGTGGGTTTTAATATTGGGGGGATATTGTACTTTTTTTTCTACAGGTAAAAGAGCTGATTACTTTGGGGCAATGCCCCGCAAAAGGCCCTTTTAAGGGCTATTTGTAATTTAGTATATGGTAGGGCTTTTTATTATTTTGGGGGACTTTTTTATTTTAATAGGGGGATTAGATTAGGTGTAATTAGTTTAAAAATCTTGTAATTATTTTATTATTTTCTGTTATTTAGTGGGTTTTTTTTCGTACTTTAGTTAATTGTATTTAATTGTAGTTAATTTAGGGAATTAATTTAATTATAGTGTAGTGTTAGGTGTAATTGTAACTTAGGTTTGGTTTTATTTTACAGGTAAATTTGTATTTATTTTAACTAGGTAGCTATTAAATAGTTAATAACTATCAAATAACTATTCTATCTAGTTAAAATAAATACAAAGTTGCCTGTAAAATAAAAATAAATCCTAAGATAGCTACAATGTAACTATTAGTTATATTGTAGCTAGCTTAGGGGTTATTTTATAGGTAAGTATTTAGTTTTAAATAGGAATAATTTAGTTAATTGTAGTAATTTTATTTAGATTTATTTAAATTATATTTAAGTTAGGGGGTGTTAGGGTTGGTCTTAGGTTTAGGGGTTAATACATTTAATATAGTGGCGGCGACGTTGGGGACAGCAGATTAGGGGTTAATAAATGTAGGTAGGTGGCGGCAATGTTAGGGACGGCAGATTAGGAGTTAATAAAATTTAACTAATGTTTGCCAGGCGGGAGTGCGGTGGTTTAGGGGTTAATATATTTATTATTGTGGCGGCGATGCGGGGGGCCTCGGTTTAGGGGTTAATAGGTAGTTTATGGGTGTTAGTGTACTTTTTAGCACTTTAGTTCAGAGTTTTATACTACGGCGTTAGACCATAAAACTCTTAACTACTGACTTTAAAATGCGGTACCAGGCTTGACAGGAGAGGGTCTACCACTCACTTTTTGGAAGACTCGCAATACCGGCGCTATGCAAGTCCCATTGAAAATATAGGATACGCAATTGACGTAAGTGGATTTGCGGTATTTTCGAGTCTGGCCAAAAAAAAGTGAGCAGTACACCTGTACCTTCAAGACTCGTAATACCAGCGGGCGTTTAAAAAGCAGCGTTGGGACCTCTCAATGCCGCTTTTTAAGGCTAACGCAAGACTCGTAATCTAGCAGTATAATAATTATTATTCATATTTTTTCAATGTTATATTTAATATTTACATAACGCACCTCAAATGGACATTCCAGTCAAAATTTAAATGCACATAGATGAATTACACCTTTGAATAGAAACGTATTTGCAATATACCTGTGTTGGGAAGTCTGTCAAAATAACTGAAATAAAGGGCCAGTCTGCAGAGGGTTAGATACAAGATAATCACAGAGGTAAAAAATATATAATTATAACTGTGTTGGTTATGCAAAACTAGGGAATGGGTAAAAAAGGGATTATCTATCTTTAAAAACAATAACAATTCTGGTGTAGACTGTCCCTTTAACATTTTTCTCTGCATCTGCATGTGAAGCATAGCTAGATATTTTCACTGCACCCACCTTTTAAATACTGCAGCTCCTCAGAGCACCAGTGGGGCTTGTATCATGTCAGCAATTAACAAATTGAGTCATTACCAGATGGTACAAACACCTCAGGCCCTCTGAGCAAGTGCTGTGTTTAAAATGCTGGTCCACGGTGCATACTTAAATACACTTTTGAAACAGCTATAGCTTTCACTAGAAGCATTTTTGCTAATACATGTATAATAAAAAATGCTTATATTCAAAACTGAAATGTATCCATCTGGATTCCAATTTTGGCTGGAATGTCTATTTAAGATAATGAATTATTTATGTGCACCAACCCGACACCTACAACGCGAAACCTGAAGCGTGTTACACATATTTTACATTCCAATGTTCTTCATTTAGAAAAAAAAATATTTTTAAAGATATATTTCTATTTAATATATATACAGTTATAGGTATATATAGATTTATATAGAAATATCCATTTAAAATAAAAATAAAATGTCCCTGTATGTGAAGTACATTGGAATCTGAAATATAAATAACTCCTATCGGGTATAGTGCTTGGGTTTAATATGGTGTCAAGTTAGCACGCAAGCGATAAGTGTTGTTGTTTTTAGTCATTTAGATAACGCGCGTTGGGTTTTGCATCCGTGGTAAATTTTTACATTCAACTTGTAATACAAGCGCTACAAAAACTTTACTACTGGCAGTGTTAGCGCTCGAGCAAATGCACTAAATAGCGCTCCACTTGTATTCTAGCCCTTAGCGTTTAATGTCCCTTTAACCCTCTACCCACTAGACTGTCTCTTTAAAGGTTTACTAATAACTATTCCATCAAGATGTAAAGCAGAAAATATCACTAGAGAACAGCAATGAAAGAACATGTAGCAAAAATGAGCTGTAAAAATATCTGAATCACAGTTTTGCAGATTCAGTTATAAAAAGATGGATAATTTAAAAAGTATTTTCTTTTAACTTTAAATATTTTGATTGTAAATTGATTGGGTGATTAGTATTTATTATTTCCTTATCTGTCCCTGTTTACAACGACTACACACAAAGCCACACAATACATTTGTGTACTGAAAAATCTGTATTTGTTGACTCCTCTCCACTTACACAGCTGCTGACAATGTAGCAAGCTCAAAGTCATGTGATTTCCCAGGCAGGATATGGAATCTGCTGTGCTGAACCTTCAGACTAGCTTTGGGGCGGCCTTGCTGTGTAGAAAGTGCAGCCTTGGAAGAGATACTGCTGACGTTGCCATCAGTATTAGCATGCCAAGTCAGAGGGGGCTGGGAAACACAAATTACACCAACTTAGCTTATGGTAAATACACAGTTAAACAGTCACAGTGACTCAAAAAAAAACTGCTAAAAATAATAACAATAACAATTTCCTACTCACAATTACTTATTGAATTAATGTAATTTACTGAGAAATACCTTTGTTGCTGTGTGTAGGATAAAAGGAATTTAGAGAAACTGGGAAGAATTAACTTTATTAT